>NW_028327173.1:155628820-155931850 GCF_987537825.1 Furipterus horrens
CCATCCACATATCAGATAACAACATTTGCGTACAGGTGTGGGCTACAAAAGGTCTAAGTCTTGAAGAAACTGCTAACTTAAGGCAGGTGGAATTACTCCAGTTTTTCAGTTCATAAGTGAGCAATTTCATAGCCATGGTTTCATCCTGTCTGAAGGATTGTTCTAGTAATTCAACTGCTAGTTGACCAAAATCACTGTCAAAACATAAAAGCCAAAACATATTCAGTTTACCAAATTGTAGTTTTAAACCACTATTCTTAAATTCATTCATAAACATTCTAGTTTTTAGTATATTCACACACATACTTAGGGAATTGTGAGGCAACAGAATCATAGTAGCTCTACGTTTTCCTATATCTACTACTATGTAGAAATCAAAAAGTATTAAAATATGTGACATTATAAACAAGACTGAAAAGGTGACTCCAGAGTACTTTCCCTGGTCATGGAATAAAACCAAAGCTAACAACACCCAGTTAAAATTATTCCATATAGTTATTTCAAACACAGGAAAGTACTGGCATCCAGCCCTTGCAGTTTGGTTCAGATGGTTGGAGTAGACCAACCATAGACCAAACGTTGACCAATGTTGCAGGTTTGATCGCCAGTCAAGGTGCATATGGAAAAGCAACAAATCAATGTTTCTCTCTCACATCGATGTTTGTGTCTGTCTCTCAAAACAATAAAATAAAATAAAATGAAAAAAAGGTTCTCAGGTGAGGATTGGTATCCAGTAGAAAGGAATAATGTGAATATGGACTAACCTAATGTAACATATCTAGATCTTAAATCTCCAATAAGTAATCATAGGACCCCTGCTTAAGTTATTTTCCGTAACAACTCTTACCCTTTTCCAACGTCAGCCCATTTGGGGTGAGGGAGGTCCTAATCTCAATCATAAAGCTTCCTAGAAACTACCTTACCAGCTTACTATTCCATTAATGAGTGCTCTAAGTAAACTGCAAACTTCTGTGAACAGTTTCATTCTTCTAAATATGTAGTTCCAACATCTGAGATGTCCTTTAGTTGAGTTCACATCCTTAAAACATACCTTGAACCTTGCTTTCCTCCCTCCTTTCCTTACAACTTCAAGTGTAACTGTTACTAATCTAATTGCTACTATGTGCAATTATTAGACTGACTTCTGGCATTTCTTCTTGCTGAATTTTTAAAGACAAACACAATCAATCATCTCTTTTGAATATGCATAGGCAGCAAAGTTTCTTTCTAGATTTTTTAAAGTGGGTTTCTCTTAGTTACACCAATAAAATTATACAACTATATCCTCACTTAGTCCATGGCACTATAACCTTCACTTACACAGGATCTATTTTGTATTTTTTAAATGTTCCAAGTGGTAAAATATAACTTACTTGGAATACTGTTTCAATTCTTCTGAAGTATCATCTACAAGGTCACTCTGCTTTGCTTCATAGGCCATTGAACGATAGATCTTACAGGCAACTAATGCCTTAGCCATTGATTCTTCACCATGCTGCCATAAAAAACGGGCCATCACCTGCCTCTTCATAAGGCAAGCCCAAATTAACAGCTCATTAAGTGGATAAGGAAAGCGCTTGGTTTCTGGATCATCAATATCTACAATTTCATCTTTGGTTCTTTTCTTCTTTCCTTCTTCCACAGTTGTATCAATCTTCAAGGAAAAATAAATATCATAAAGCTCATTATAAAAAGGCTATGACATTCATGTGAGAATTATTATAAAATTATAAAAGCTCCTTTATGGTATTCGACTTCATGTAACTGGACAAATTAAATAGTATAAATTTTATATACTTGATTTTTATTATAGCTCAAAATTCATTTGTAGAAATGGCATTTCAAACAAACAAACAAACAATAAAACTTACATAACAAAGTTTCCTGAGATTAAAGAAATGGTGTGCATATACGTACAAGCCTTAGACTTAGAGAACAGTGTGGTGACAGCCAGGGTGGGGGCTGGGGGCTGGGTGGAGGTGGGCAAAGAGGGGATAATGGACCCATTTGTAAGAGTGTCAACAATAAAAATAAAGTAAAAAAAGAGGGAGGCTAAATATTTCAACTAATATCTAATAAAATGCGATTCTAATGAAAAAGTTTCAATAACACCTTTGTCTTTACATGCTGTTGATAAAGTAAAATGTTATAAAAGGAGGCAGTTAAGCATTTATCAAAATGGTTATGGAGTGCTCTCCCTTCCAGGCATGCGCCTGTACCTTTCCCTTCCCTTCTCCTTCCCCCAGAGGTGTACACCTCCTAAACTCTTAAAGGTCCCCATGAGACTTGTAACCAGGGGAGCATTGGGCAGTGGCAGCTCATTCCAGGCTTAGGCCCTGAACCTGTGTCCAATGCCCCCCTTTCTATGACTCCTCAGTTAGCTGCTGGCAGCCCCTACTTTGGCTCACTTCTTTCCCATGACATTTCTGGAGACCCAAAGCAGCCCCATCTAGTTCCTTTCCTGTTGCTCCTTTTATTCTAGGCCCTTCCTTATTTCACTGTCCCTAGCTTTTAATAAACATACTCTTAAAATAAAAATTTTTTAAATGAAAAACTTCACAGAATCATTAACTCACAATGAGTATATTTTTGTACATGGTAAAATTAAGAATCAAAAGTATATCTAAAACAAAAAACAACTCTTACTAAAACAAGTATTTTTTAAATTTCATTATACTCAGTAACTTAGAAAGAACAAAATCCAAGATCCAGAAAATATACTTAAAAATACCTTTGGTCGGTAGGGCTGTGCTGTTTTAATGAAATGATTATGTCTCATTTTTTCCTTTTTATCTGCCCTATTGCCAAAAGATTCATGAGTCTTTCGCAACTGAGGAGTGCTGCTAGAGGTATTTCGGCCAGACCTCTGAAAATGAAAGCTTATTAGTTTTTATAGATTTAAATATGCTGATATGCTATAAAAATTCAAGAATCAATGTATGTTATGTATGTGTGCATAGGCACATGAAAAATATGATTTAGGATGTCAATTACAAAATATTTCTAAGTACATAGTTGAACATCTCACATTTTTCAGACAACGCTACTTTAATCATTCAAATATAAGTAATTTTTAACTTTTAAAGTATATGAGTTAATTTTAAAGTACACATATAGACTTCCCCCAAATGTTACATACCCGATTATTTCCACCAAGACTATTGTATATTAATCGAAAACGTTTCCGAGTGTAGGTGCATCTATAGGTTCCTCCCATAAGATATTCAATAACGAGTCCTACATCAATTAGAGTGATCTTATATCCTGGAGGAAGATTTCCCTGGAAACAAAATATTAGTTTAAAAAAAAAGAGATTTCTCAGTAATTTCATGCAATGCCTAAAAATATGCCTACTCTCCAAAATGACAAATATTTACTTGTTACAGAAACCTGGGGTTTCCAGCAGCTATCTTTATAGACAGGAGTGACTTTTTTCTCTGTTTTTTTTTTTAAAGGAGATTATGAAGTTTGAGGTTCCAATGGTGTGGTTCAGGACAGAAGTATGGTTTTCAGTAGAAAGATAATTTGGTATCTCTACTACCCTAATACTGCACATGTGCAGGCAAAGGAACTTCTAAAAGCGAAACCTGGCACCTATCATAAATAACATTTTCTTGCAAAACTAATCCAATAACTTTATTATGTTCCTTTTTTTTTTTTAAGATTTTATTTTTACAAAGAGAGGAGAAGGGAGGAAGAAAGAAAGGGAGAGGAACATCGATGTGTAAGAAAAAAATCCATTGGTTGCATCTTGCATGCCCCCAACTGGGGACCTGGCCTACAACTAACGAATGTGCCCTGAATGGGAATTGAACCCGCGACCTTTCAGTTCACAGGGCAGTGCTCAATCCACTGAGCCACACCAGCCAGGGCTGATGATTTTTATATATTAACTAATTCTGTCCTCTTACTATCATCATTTTCCCCATTTCCCTAATTATAATTTCATGAATGTAACACTTTATATACTTTTACAATCTCTCATTTAAAAATTAATTTTAGTACTCCCGGCCAAGATGGAGGCCTAGACTGACACACTCCGTCTCCCTCCACCAGTAAGAAGGAATACATAAAATTACCGCAAAACCAGAAATAACCAAAGTTCCACAAAATAAAGCTACATGGAAGTCCAATGTATGAAGTTAAAAACAAGTGGTGCTCATCCGGACGGGTAGGTAGGGAGAAGCCAGAGCAGAGAGGTCAAGCTGTGCTGGTGGCGGCAGCTGCAGCAACAGCGGCAGTACGGCAGTAAGCACACACACCCATATTTAAGGGGGGGGCGAGAAGCTCCTGGGGAGCACCGCCAGCTGCAGACCAGACCCGTAAGCTCGCGATTCCAATGCGAGGGAAGGCAGACCCCCATTGCCTTGAACTGCGAGGGCCAGAGGGCGTGGGGACGGAAGAGGAGGCTCCCGGTCTCTCAGCAGAGAGTGAACAGCAGGAATCCCTTAGACCCCTGACCCCACAAAAAACACCACAGTGTGGTGAGAAGGGTCGCCCAGTAGTAATGAGTGCACGGGGCTCCACACCCTATAGCGTAGGAGGTGTGACAACCCGCCCAGGAAGCAAAGGTAAACACAAAACTGTTCAGGGTGTCACAGATCATGATAGAGATCCCAGTGACGCAGCTGACCAGACAGCAAATATCTAATCTAACGAAGCAGCAGATAGGAAGTCTTTCTGAGGAACAGTTCAGAGCTTTGCTTATAAAAATGCTTACAGACCTAACAGCAGATCTTAAACAAGACGGGGAAGAAATGAAGGCTAGTCCTGCTGAAATGAACAAAAACACATACGAAACAAGTGGTGAGGGAAAGAAAACCAGGGATCAAATCAACAAATCGGAACACAGGGAAGGAACAAACAGTCAACCAGTGCAGAAAGAGGAAACGAAAAGTGAGGAAAATGAGGAGAGGCTCAGAAACCTATGGGACAGCTATAAGCAGGCCAATATCTGAATCATAGGGCTGCCAGAAGGTGAAGAAGAAGAACTAGAAATTGAAAAATTAGGTGAAAAAATAATGAAGCAGAATTTTCCTAACTTGGGGAAGGAAACAGACTTACAGGTCCAGGAAGCACAGAGAGTTCCAAATAAACTAGACCCAGGGAGAACCACTCCAAGACACATTATAATCCAAATGTCAAAAATTAAGGATAAAGAGAGAATCTTAAAAGCAGCAAGATAGAAGAAGAGAATTATGTATGAAGACTATCAGCTGATTTCTCAAAAGAAACTCTGCAGGTAAGAAGGGACTGGCAAGAAATATTCAAAGTGATGAAAAGCAACCACATTAACTCTATCCAGTGAAGCTGTCATTCAGAATAGAAGGGCAGAGAAAGTGCTTCCAGAACAAAGTAAAACTGAAGGAGTTCATCAGATCCAAACCATTGTTATACGAAATGTTAAAGGGACTTGTTTAGGAAAAAGAGGATCAAAACAATGAACATTAAAATGAAAACTATATCACAACAACCAACAACAGGAACTAGGGATCGAAAACCAAGGCAAACTAAGTAGGCAACGAGAGTGAGAACAGAATTATAGGTATGGGGAACATATTGTGGGGAGGTGAGCGGGGACGGGAAGAGGGGAAAGGGAGGGAGATGGTACAGGAACTAAGAAGCATAGTAAGAGGGAGTGGAGTAGACAGGAAGATGTTGAAAAGAACTATATGCACAACCAACGGTCATGGACTAAGGTGGGGGGACAACTGGAGGGAGGGGAAATCACTGGGTGGAGGGGAACAAAGGAAAAAGAAATTGGGACAATTATAACAGCATAATCAATAAAGCATATTAAAATTTTTTTAAGTTAATTTTAAAATGCTCATTTAAATAAAAGATTTTTGTTATTATTTTATATTAAGAAACTTCAAAATATGCTTTACGAGTGAGGATATCATGTATGATATTTAGTTTTTAAAAATATGACAAATACCACTTTGGTATGAGCCCACTTGAGTAGGAAATATTTAAATTGAGAAAATAAAGTAAGTTATCTAAAAATCCTAAGTAATTTCTCAAACTATATAAATAACGTATACTCAACTTATTGATTTGAATCTGAAAATACTCAATTACTGACTTTAGGATTTTTTCACTTATGAAAACAAAAAAATTGGGTTTATTACCACAGCCACTGATGTAAAAATACAATTAATAACTGCAGTTCTTTCTGCTAACCCACATAAGTAAATCACAGTGCAAATGTGTTTTAGAAAACACCTGGACTAAAGGTCTCCCCTATTACTCAAGTTTTTTGGGAAAAGAAAAAAAGTGTTAATTATTTAAAAAACAAAAAATTAATGTGAAATGTCCAGAATAGGCAAATCCATCGATTAACAGTTAGCTGCCTTGAGCAGGGAGTAGAAGAGGGGCAGGAATGGGGAATGGTGGCTCGTGGGCACAGGTCTACTTTCTGGGATATTGTAAATACTCTAAAATAAGACAGATTGTGGTGAGGGTTCTACAACTCCTGAGAATATAACAAAAGCCACTGAACTATACACTTTAAATGGATGAATATTACAGTAATAATTTCAATCAAGCTATAAAGAAAAAGCACATGCAAAAATTGAAATAAAGAAATATATATTTAAGTATAATAAAGCCTAAGTTTTTCCCTATGTGATATAGTGTAGTATTAAATAAGTTACAAAACACAGAAAAATTACATTTCTATCTTAATTTTTCAAATTTTTAATAGTATACTCACACTTAATAGCAAGTAAAAGCTTGAATGAAGGATTCTAGAAAGCAAGCATTTTAGTTCAGAAACTTAAAAATATTTCAATTAATTGTTTTTTTACTTAAGAAAATAAAACTATTATATACCAATCATTTAAATGGCTATAAAATTTTAAGTAAATATTTAAAACTATTATTCACAAAGAATCCCAAGAGAAGAAAAGACAATTGTAAGTGCATCAAATTTAGCTACCACAAAATGCTTTAGACCACATGACAATGTAATATTTTCATTCAGTCACCACCAATACCAAATATTTAAAAAGAGAGAGAGGGAGGAGGAGGAGTGCTTGCACAAAAGCATGCATTTCGTATCTTTATTGACAAAATTTTCCGTGAAGATCATAACCCAGTGCTTTCCTCAATGTCCTTGTTCAATGTCCTTTATTTGCCCCAGGAACAAATTTCTTCTGAACACAGAGAAAGAAGATACACTCAAAGTATCAATGATCTTCCTTTATGGACCAATGAGTATTATGAAACTCACCATAATCTCAGATGACTAGAAGCTCAGGAAACTTGGTCATAATTTCATAAACTTTTCTTTCTCTTGAGTTCTGATATATCATGCCTTTTAATTCTATGTTACCATATATTTAGTTTTTTTGTTGTTGTTCTAAAATATCATTTTATTGCTATTTTTAAGTGTACTTAAATGTTTTTTTGAATTGGATGAAATATAAATGATATTTTTAGATAATATTTTTTGGGGGGAAAAAATCTCTTACCTGTTTGACATCTCGAACAAGGTGAAATAGCATTGGATTAGTTGGACCTTGTTTCTTTAAGAAAAAAAATGGAATAAACTATTATTTTCAATGTAAACAACTTCCCCTTTCGTTAGGTATAGAACTTTTCTGAAAACACTTGCACAAATTATATTGATTTTCAGTTAAATAAGTTCTGTTAATAAATTGGGGCACAAAAAATGATATAACCATTTCATACTGTCGTATTTACCTTAAAACAAAATATAAACTTATTTTCTTATATTTTTACTTATGTAACAATATATAACTTATTGTTTTCTAGAAGTCATGCAAATATTGCAACCTTCACAATTGTATCTTTAATTCACATTTCTTTAATTCATAATAGAGGTATACATCCTCTTTAGTGTTAAATTTCCTGTATTTATTTCTGCCACTAATCATCAAGTTTTATTGATACTTCAAATATTTTGGGTAAGAAACTTCTAACATTTATATATGTCATCATTTCCCTATTATCTTAATTCCATTTATGTATGCTATTATACTAAATACAAGTTTCCTTTTTACAATAATCTTATTTTGATGGTATCCTATTTTGAAAAAATATCCAGGAGTGTATGTCCCCCATCAGATGGAGGTAAATGGGCCAAAAATGTATTCTTCTAAACTTTTTAAAGAGTGCTTTGACCCTTCTGAATTTTATTGCAATGAATTTGCATATACAGCACAAAGAGACATATTTTCAATACTTTACATCCATAGTTTAAAAGAAATAGCAAATGGGGTTTTTCTTCCACTGTTGTGTTAATTTTTTAAGAGGTTATCATAATAATCAATGCAATCTACTTTTCCATTTTGATCACATATACTTGATAAAAGATTTCAAATATAACTGGATAAACCTACTATTTCTTTTAAAACAATATTATTTCCTTTGATATACTTAGCTTTCAAATTCTATATAAGATCTAAAGATGAATATAACGGATATTGCATATAAACTATATTTTACCCTCACTTTGCTGTCATCTTTTTTACAATATTCAGTCTATCCACTCAGGAGCTTTTTTCTGCCCACTCTCTCCCATGTGTTAATTTTTAAAAAATAAATGTCTTCCAAGTTAACATGAAGTATTTCACATTTTTTAGGTATTAGAAAGTTTCATTGTATTTGCTCTAATAGTATATAATAACATAAAAATACAATTTCTGGAATTCTATTTTAATTCATTAATGTTAATTCATTAAATATAACCTCTTAATATAAAATAAATACATTTTAACACAGCAGTTCTCAAAGTATGATCTGAGAACATCTGAATACCCCACAAGACACTTTCAGGAGGTCTATGAGATCAAAAGTATTTTTAGAAGCATGTTAAAATGTGCTATGCATTTTCTCATTCTCTATCTCTCAGTGTTCAGTAAAAACTTTCAGAGGCTTCTTGATGTATGGTATCATGAGTTTAACTTTTTTAAAAAGTATGAGAACCCAGCTGCCTTCCATGAAACCAGACATTAAAGAGATCTGTGAAACCATAAAATTATTCTACTCTCCTAATTTGTTTTCTTCAAAAGTGTCTTCTAATGTTAACATGCAAAAGATTTATTAAATACAAATTAATAAACATTTTAAAGATTTCTTGGTTTTATATTCTAATATGGTCAATATCAACACATATAAACACAACCTCTTTAGAAACAGCTCTATGAGTGCCTCAATTTTTATGTTAGAGGACCCTGATACCAAAAAGTTTGAGAACCACTCTTTTGTCATCTTATAATCTCATAAACTTTAAAAAATTTTCAAATTTTAAAGTAGTTATTTTCTAAATAACTGAGTCATACAATTTAAAAAATTAATTGCATTGCTAATGGGGTCAATTTTTTTGTTTTGTAAGAACTTGTATTTTAATGTTGGGTTATAAATTGCTGGTGATAAAAAGAAATAGTATCTTTAAAAAAGTGTCACAATGTTCCATAAATTTGAAATTTTCATACTCTAATATACTATTTTTTACATATTTTAACAACTCTGAAATAGGAAAGTATTACATAATTGATAGTTTCGTAGAATTCAGTTTTAAGATAACTGATTTTTTTTTCTTGCTGGTAATAATAAAATTAAGTAATAAAAGAATAAAAATAATGAATTTAACACATATGGCACTTTAAAGTCAATACAACATGGTATACTGAAGTATTCTAAAATATTACAAGGGCTCCTGTAATGGTTTTCAAACATGTATTTATTTATTTATTCAATTATATATTGAACACTTAGCATTTGTTAGGCTATACGAGGTATAGTGGCGGTAACAATAAATGAGGCATTGTTATACAGGTTAATAGTTTCGTGAGAAAAAGAGAAGAGTATTTAAAATAAAGTGGTGAAAATAATAAACATCACGCAATGGACAATGGACATATGAGAAGGGTATTTAATATCTAAGGGTCAAGAAAGACTAGGTAAATTCCAAACTGATGCCTGGCGGAGCAGGTAGGATTTGGTTTTATCAAAACTGGGCAACAGAAAGGTTATGTGAAAACAGGGTTTTAGACAAAAGAGTAGGTGCAAAGGGCAGAATTCCACAGAAAGTAGACCATTTAAAAGTAATTGATAGCCCAATGGATATCATTAATTATTCAAGTTTTTACTTTTCTCTTACACAAGGGTTCTTTTTTTCCAAAGCATTATTTTCCATTTTTTAAATTTTTGTTAATTTTTAATTTTAATCTTTATTGTATATTTTTCCATTACCATTAGTCCCCTATACTCTTCCACCCAGCAATCACTATATTGTTGTCCATGTCCATGAATCCTCTTTCCTTTTTGCTCAATCCCTCCATCCCCTACCTGCCCCCCGCAACTACCTGTCGCCCTACTCTCCATCTATGAGTCTGTCCCCATTTTCCTTATTAGTTCAGTTTGTTCATTAGATTCCATATATGAGTGAAATCATATGGTATTTGTCTTTGTGACTGGCTTATTTCACTTAGTATAATTTTCTCCTGGTCCACCCATACTGTAGCAAAAAGTAAAATTTTCTCCACTTTTAAGGCTGAGGAGTATTCCATTGTGTAAATGTCCCATAGTTGTTTTATCCACTCGCCTATGGACAGACATTTGGGCTACTGCCATATATTGGTAATTGTAAATATCGCTGCAATGAACACAGTGGTACTTATATTCTCTCAAATTAGTTTTGGGTTCCTTCGGATATATTCCCAGAAGTGAGAGTGATGGGTCAAAAGGCAGATCCATTTTTAATTTTTTGAAGTATCTCCATACTGCTTTCCACAGTGGCTGCAAGCAGACTGCATTACCACCAATGGTGCAAAAGGATTTCCCTTTCTCCACACCCTCCTGGCATTTGTTTGTTGACTTATTGATGACAGTCATTCTGACAGGTGTGAGATGGTATCTCACTGTGTTTTTAATTTGTATTTCTCTCATGGTTAGTGACACTGAACATCTTTTCATATGTCTGCTGGCCATCTGTATGTCCTCTTCTGAGAACTATTTAGATCTTTGACCCATTTTTTAATTTGGTTGTTTAGTTTTTTGGTGCTGAATTTTGTAAGTTCTTTATAAATTTTGGATAGTAACCCCTTATCACGTGTATCGACGAATATGTTCTCCAATTCTGTGGGTTGCCTTTTTATTTTGTTGATGGTTTCCTTTGCTGTGCAAAAACCTTTCAATTTGATATAGTCCCATTTGTTTATTTTTTCTTTGGTTTCCCTCACCTGGGGAGATATATCTGATAAAATACTGCTGCAAGCAATGTCCGAATTCTGCTGCCTATGTTTTCTTCTACAAATTTTATGGTTTGGGGTCTAACATTTAAGTCTTTGATCCATTTTGAATTTATTCTTGTGTGTGGTGTAAGCAGGTGGTCTAGTTTCATATTCTCACATCTGTCCAATTTTCCCAATGCCATTTATTGAATAAATTATCTTTAGCCCATGTATGTGCTTGCTTCCTCTGTTGAAAAGTAATTAACTATAAAGTGTGGGTTTATTTCTGGAGTCACTATTGTGTTCAATTGATCTATGTTTGTTTTTACACCAGTACCATGCTGTTTTGATTAACATGGCCTTATAGAATACTTTCATATTAGCGTGATTCCTCCAACTTTCTTCTTCTTTCTCAGGATTGTTGTTGTTACGTGGGGCCTTTCGTAGTTCCATATAAATTTTGGACATTTTGTTCTGATTCTGAGAAACACGTCATTGGTATCTTGGTAGGAGTTGTGTTGAATCTGGATACTGCTTTGGGTAGTATATGGATATTTTAATGATAAACACAGTATGTACTTCCACTTATTTCTATCTTCTGTCTTTCTTCAGTGTCTTATAATCTTCTGAGCACAGGTCTTTTACATCTTTGGTTAGGTTTATTCCTAGCTATTTTCTTCTTTTTGTAGCAACTGTGAATGGGATTGTGTTCTTGATTTCCCGTTCTGTTAGTTCATTATTGGCATATAAAAATGCAACTGATTTCTGGATATTAATTTCGTATCTTGCTACTTTGCTGAATTCATTTATCAGTTCTAGTAGCCTCTTGGTGGAATCTTTGGATTCTCTATGTACAGAATCATGTCATCTGCGAATAAAGACAGTTTTACTACTTCCTTTCCAATTTGGATGCCTTTTATTTCTTCTTGTCTGATTGCTGTGGCTAGGGTTTCCAGTACTATGCTGAATAAGAGAGGTGAAAGCAGATATCCTTGTCTTGTTCCCACTCTTATGGGGAACACTTAGTTTTTGCTCGTTGAGTATGATGCTGGTAGTGGGTATGTCATATACTACTGCACTCACTTTGTTTAGTTATGTCCCCTCTGTTCCGACTTTGCGGAGTTTTTATCATAAATAGGTGCTGGATTTTATCAAATGCTTTTTCTGCATCTACTGATATGACAATGTGGTTTTTATCCTTTGTTTATATGGCGTATCACATTTCTTGATTTGAGAATGTTGTACCAATTTTGCATACCTGGATTAAATCCCACTTGATCGTGGCGTATAATCTTTTTGATCATTGCTGTATTCAATTTACTGGTATTTTGTTGAGGATTTTAGCATCTATATTCATCAGGGATATTGGACTATAATTTTCTTTCTTTGTGGTGTCTTTATCTGGTTTTGGAATTAGGATAATGATGGTCTTGTAAAATGAGCTCGGGAATCTTCCTCCTCTTGGATTTTACAAGTCTGAGGACAGGTGTTAGTTCTCAGAATGCCTGCCAAAATTCACCCATGAAGCCATCCAGTCCAGGGCTTTTGTTTGTTGGGAGTTTTTTGCTTACTGTTTCAATTTCATCAGGTGTAACATGTCTCTTCAGATTCTCTGAGTCTTCCATATTTAGTTTCGGAAGATTGTATGTTTCTAGGTCTCCATTTTGTCCAGGTTGTCCAGTTTGTTGGCACATCGTTGTTCATAATGTTTTCTTAGAATCCTCTGTGTTTCTTTGGTTTTAGTTGTTATTTGTCCTCTTTCTGATTTTATTTATTTGAGTCTTTTCTCATTTTTTCTTGAAGAGTGGTTAAAGGTTTATGAACCTTGTTTATCTTTTCAATGATCCAGTTTTTGGATTCACTGATCTTTTGTATCATTATTTATAGACTATTTTCTTTATTTCTGCTCTGGTCTTTATTATTTCCTTCCTTATATTCACTTTGGGCTTTGTTGCTCATTTTCAAGTTCTTTAAGTGTAAAGTTAGACTGTTTATTTGAGCTTTTTCTTGTTTTTCAAACAGGACTGTATTGCTATGAATTTCCCTCTTAGGATTGCTTTCCCAGTGTCCCACAGATCTCATTACTGACCCATTCATTGTTTAATAACATGTTATTTCATTTTCATGTCTTTGTGTGTTTTTCAGTGTTTGTCTTGTGATTGATTTCTAGTTCCACGGCATTACAGTCAGAGAAGATGCTTGATATGATTTCAGTCTTCTTAAATTTACTGAGACTTGTTCCATGTCCTAACAAGTGGTCTATCCTAGAAAATGTCCCATGTTCACTTGAAATGCTCTGGATACATCAATTAAATCCATTTGATCTAGTGTATCATTTAAAGTAGCTGTCTCCTTCTTGGTTTTCTGTCTGGAAGACCTATCCATTGAAGTCATGGGCTGTTAAAATCTCTGACTGTGACTGTATTTCTTTCGATGTCTCCCTTTATGTCCATCAAGATTTGTTTGACATATTTAGGCGCTCGTGTTTGGGTGCATAAATGTCTACGAGGGTTATATCTCCGTTAGATTGTTCCCTTTAGCATTATGTAATGTTCTTCTTTGTCTCTTACTATAGCCTTGGTTTTAAAGTCTGTTTTGCTGTATATAAGTACTGCTACCCCAGTTTTTATTCCCTTTTCATTTGCCTGAAATATGTTTTTCCATCCCTTTACTTTTAGCCTGTGTGCATCTTTCTATCTGAGGTGTGTCTCTTGGAGGCAGCATATATGGGTCTTGTTTTCTTACCCATTCAGCTACCCTATGTCTTCTGATTGGATTATTTAAAAGCTATTTACGTTTAAGGTGATTATTGATAAATCCATATTTAGTGCCATTTTACTGTTAGACTATTTTCTTTTCTCTCTTTCTCTCTCTCTTTCTTCTTCTCCTTCTCCTTCTTCTTCTTCTTAAAGCAAGCCCTTTAACATTTGTTGCATTACTTGTTTGGTGTTAACAAACTCCTTTAGCTTTTCCCTGTGTGGGAAGCCCCTTATTTTTCCTTTGATTTTAAATGATGACCTTCCTGGGTAAAGTAACCTTGGTTGTAGGTCCTTGCTTTTCATCACATTGAACATTTCATGCCACTCCTTTCTGGCCAGAAATGTTTCTGTTGAGAAATCAGATGACAGTCTAATTGGTGGCTCCCTGTTTTCTCTTGCAGCTTTTAGGATTTTCTCCTTGTCTTTAAGCCTTGCCATTTAAATTATAATGTGTCTCAGTATAGGGCTCTTTGAACCCAACTTGTTTGGAACTCTGAGCTTCCTGGAATTGTGTGTCATTTTCCTTCACCAAATTAGTGAAGTTTTTGGTCCTTATTTCTTCAAATAGGTTCTCAATCCCTTGCTCGTTCTCTTCTCCTTCTGGTAAGTCCCATGATGTGGGTAGTGTTATTCTTCATATTGTCCAGACTGTTTCTTAAACTCTCGTTTTATTGAATTCTTTTTTCTTCTCTATCTGGGTGTTTTTCTCTCCCTTGTCTTCCAAATCACTGATTTGATCCTCTGCTTCATCTAATCTGCTATTTACTCTTTCCAGGGTATTATTTATTTCATATATTGCATGTTTTATTTCTGACTGGTCCTTTTTTATGTTTTCTATGTCCTTTTTCATGCTGTTGAGTATCCTTATAATCATTACTCTAAACTCTACCTGATAAGTTGCTTGCCTCTATTTCATCCAGTTCTTCTGGATAATTTTCTTGTTCTCCGAGTGGGGGTCTGTTGCTTTGTCTTCCCATTTTGGCTGCTTCTGTGTATTTTCCGCCTCAGTCGTTAAACTGATCAGTGATATAGCCTTAAGCTGTAATCAGCAGCCTGGCTGAAGTATCACAGGGTGGGGTAGAGTAATTCCTGCACACAGGACTATTGCTCCCTTCAGGCTGATGCCACTTGGAGGGGATTGTTCTGCCTCAGAAAGATGGCTTCTGTAGTATGGGGAATGGTTCAGCACAGGAATCCTGGTGACTGTTTCTTCAATTCTCTCCCCAGAGTCACCAACCCCATACTCTCCTCAAACATCTCTAGTCCATTCTGCCCAACCTGTGCTGGACTCCACGGTAAGTGGCTACAAACAAAATTT
The DNA here is from genome assembly GCF_987537825.1 of Furipterus horrens. NCBI lineage: Eukaryota > Metazoa > Chordata > Mammalia > Chiroptera > Furipteridae > Furipterus > Furipterus horrens. Next base: position 155,644,099 of record NW_028327173.1, read on the forward strand.
TGTGTGTTGGCCCTTTAAGAGGCTCTCTGCATCTCCAGCCATCTCCCCATGGCAGACAGAAACCCTACTGCTTCTCACAACTCGATGTTACCTGGGTTCATTTCTGGCTCTGGTGCTGTTGGTTGGGGAGCCCAGCTTGGCATTTAGACATCACGCTTCTCAGGGTACCCCCCAACCCCAGCCACTGAAATATCCCTCTGGAACTTCAGCTGCCAACTGTGGGAGCCCAGCCAACCCTCTTCTGCCACCTCCGCACTCCCTACCAGTCTCTGAAGTGGTTTCTTCTGTCTGTCCTTGGTTAAAAGGCTTCTCGCTTCTCTCCAGCTAGTGTTCAGTTGGTTATTCAGGATGATTTATTTACTATTTAGTTGTACTTCCAGACTGGTTGTGGGAGGAGGTTAGTGTAGCTTCCACTTATTCCTCTGAAATCTTGGATCTGCCAATTTTTATTTTTATTGTTTTATATTTGCTTTCTATTTCAGGGATAAAACTTACTTTAGCACAATGAATTATCCTTTAAATTTTTACATCTGTTCACTGAAGACAGAACATCAACAATGTTCGATGTGTCTCTGTTAGACACCATTAATGGAAATATATGAGGGAAAATAAAGATATAATCTCTACTCAAAAGTAATTTGCAGTCCACATTAAAGGTTTTAACAAAAGGATTGAATACATTCAGGTAAAACAACATTTTTCAAAGATGATAAAACTTAGTTAACAAAGAATTTTAACATATACTTACAGTGTTGTAAAGTTCTTCTAGTCTAGGAATGGTAAGGAATTTATGCATGCTTACTCCATTTTCAATAAGAAGTTTTACAAATGCAACTCTATCCATTACAAGAGCATCAAGCATAGCTTGTTCCAAGGATCCAACCTAAAAGAGTATCCTAATTAATAAATGTTCCACACATTCTAATTATATAGTTCTAAACGCAAACCCTTAGGATTTATACCTCTGACTTGGAGCAATTTTAGAACAAAATTTAAGAGATAAAAAATAGTGAAAAGCTAGGACTTAAGGTATAAAGAGAATAGATGAAAAGACATTTCTGGAGTAGCATGCCCCAAAGAATATTCCATAAAAACTGCTTTGTAGAAGACCCACTGTGGCATGGGGTCAGGGCAGGAAATCCATCAACAACTAAAATTGGGGAAAAAAATACCTTAAGAGTAATGATTCTCAATATTTAGATAAGGTTTTATTTTTTTTGAGAGATCATTTCAATAACTGAGGATCATTACTAACATTTAATGGGTACGGGTCAAAGGACACCAGAAACCAATGAAATGTGCCAGTCAATCTCACTCATAAAAGAATTGTCCCACATTTAACACAACTTTCTATTATTCAATTAGATGTTCATGAATGGAAAACCCAGTGAAACTGCTTTATATATAAACAAAAAGTACTCTATCATGATTTGTTCTACAAAGAACTTTCCAAAAATACAACCACCATATAAGTTAGACAAGATTGTACCTAGTTTTCTTTAGAACTTTAACAGAAATTATTCAGCATTAAGAGAAAAATCTCTTAACAGCAATACACCTGTGCAATGAGTTTAATAACACATGTTTATCAGTCAGCATTTATGGCTGTGTCTTACAAGTTTTTAGAGACTCTTCAACAGACTCTGAATCAAATACTATTAAATTAGTGGATTTCACTGAGTATCTCTAATAAAGGTCATGCTATTAATAGAATGTCATTAATATATTAATGCTATTAAGTATACTGATGTTCTATTAAAAATTATATTAATGAAATACTGATAATACTAAATATATTAATGATATATTACTTTAATATCGCATATTATTGCTTCTGTATATTTTGATTATTCAGCACACGATTTTGAAAACTTTGTGGTGAAAATAAATATGAAAATCATTGGGTTATTTTTTTTTAACCTGTTGTTTTTCATCTTACTCTGATTCTGTCTTCAGAAGCTTACCATACAACTATGCATTTTCTATTATAGCAACCTCTATTACCCTTTCTTTTTCTAATCTAGCCTCTATTTCCATCACTTAGCAAAGGATATGGTCTCCAAGATCTTTTTAATATAGTCTTAAATACATGCCTTATACATGAGTAATTCAAGAAGGAAGATGTTTTCTGTGTTATTTTTACCACTCAGTTCTGTCATAACAAGGAAAATATTTTGACATTACACTTAAATATAAAATGTAACTAATTTATAAGAATGTAATACTTAACTCAATTTGTCATATCAACAGCCTGTAATTTATTGTGGCATGTTATTCCTATTTTAGTTAATTTTATTTCCTTACTTCTCTTATAACATACAAATTCTATTTCTTATTACTTATTCTAACATTAACAACTTTTATTCTATTGCCCACATGGTCCTCTCTCTGCCTTTTTCTTATCCTGCTCTTGTAAAGAGTAGTTTCCTGTCCCATGGCTCCCACAGATTTTAAGTTACCTCTGCACTCACAATTGCAGCACTTAGACTGATTCTAATCTAATAACAGGTGCAAGCATCTGATTACTTATTATATCTTTTACATGTTGCCATTCATGAACTTCTGCATACTGAAAAATCTATTTTTATTATAAATCACTTTTGTTTCTATTACAATTAGGACATCATATGGATGACCCCTGCTGTGGGGTAGGTTAGATGCTGGAGGGATTGGGCAAAAAGGAAAAAAGGACTCATGGACATGAACAACAGTGTGGTGATTGCTGGGGGTGGGTGGGGGGACATAATGGAAAAAAATACAATAGAGATTAAGTTAAAAAAACAGGGCATTATATCCTTTTTAAAAATTTATGTACTTATAAAATTTCATTTTTGTAACATAAAAATGGGCAAAACAAAATTTTTGTTTCATAAAAGAAGTGTTTGATCTGACTGGGTTTAAAACCACTGCCCTAGAACAATAAAGTCTAAGAAAATTTTCATATCTGAAAAAATAAAGAGTTAGTTTTTTAAAAAATATCTCTTTCTGGCTGGGGTAGCTCAGTTGATGACAGCATTACCCCAATACACCAAGTATGCAGGTTCAATCCTGTGTCCGGAGATATACAAGAAACCACAAATGAATGCATAAATAAGTAGAACAACAAGTAGAACAACAGATCAGTGTTTCTCTCTCTCTCTCTCTCTCTCTCTCTCTCTCTCTCTCTCTCTCTCTCTCTCTGTGAGTGTGTGTGTGTGTGTGTGTGTGTCTCCCTTCCCCCTCTCTAAAATCAATAAATAAAAATTAAAAAATAAAAAGTATCTACTTTGGCCCTGGCTGGGGCTGGTGTGGCTCAGTGGACTGAGCAATGGTCTGGGAACTGAGGGGCTGCCAGTTTGATTTCCAGTCAGGGCACATGCCTGAGTTGTGGGCCAGGTCCCGGTTGGGGGTTCATGAGAGGCAACCCACACACTGATGTTTCTCTTCCTTTCTTTCTCCCTTCCTTCCCCTCTCTCTGAAGATGAATGAGTAATCTTTAAAAAATAAAATAAAATAATTTCACAAAAAATATCTTAATGACATGGATAAAAATTAGTTGATAAAGAGTTCAAAGTAATGATCATAGAGATGCTCGCTGAACTGGGAAGAAGAATGAATAAACACAGTGAGAACTTCAAAAAAAAGATGGAAAATATAAGAATGTACAAAATATAAATCACAGGCCTGAAAAATACTGGGCTGAAAAAAATACACGATAAGGCTTCAATAGCAGACTAGATAAATCAGAACAAAGGATCAGTGAACTCAATGACAGAGTAGTGGAGCTGACTCAATCTGAGCAGCAAAAAGAAAAAAAAAGAATGAAAAATAGTGAAGATAACTTAATGGACTAGTGAGATAACTTCAAATAAGTTGACATTCTATTATAGGGCCTCCAAAAGAGAAGTGAGAGAGAAAAGGGCAAAAATCTTACTTAACAAAAGAAATAACAAAAGAAAATTTGCCGGGGGGGATGCTGGGGGAGCGAGATACTGGGTGGAGGGGAGTAAAGGGGAAAAAAATTGGAACTACTGTAACAACATAATCAATAAAATATACTTTAAAAAAAAAAAAAAAAAAAAAAAAGAAAATTTGCCAATCTGGGAAAAGAAACACATCAGATCCAGGAAGCTCAGAAAGTTCCATATTAAGGTGAACCCTCAAAAAATCATACCAAGACACATAATTAAAATGTGAAAAGTTAAAGATAAGGAGAAAATATTAAAAGCATCCAGAGAAAAACAACTTGTTACATGCATGGAACCCAACCCATAAGGCTATGAGCAGATTTTCAGCAGAAACTTTGCAGGCCAGAAGGGAGTGCATGATATAGTCAAAGTGCTAAAAGAAGGAAACCTCCAACTAATAATGCTCTACTTAGAAAAGTTATCAGTCAGAACTGAAGAAGAAATCAACGGTTTTCCAGATAAACAAAAGCTATGGAAGTTCATTACCACTAAACCACTTTCCAAGAAATGTTAAAGGGATTTCTTTAAGCTGAAAAGAAAGGGTACTAAGTAGTAATAAGAAAACATTAATATATGAAAGAACAAATCTCACTAGAATGGTAAACATATTATAGTAAGGATGGTGGATTAATTACCTATAAATCTAGTACAGAGGTTAAAAGACCAAAGTAGTAAAAATAACTATGATTATAATAAAGAGATAGACAAAACAAAAAGATCTAAAATGTGAAATAAAAAACATAATAAATCAGAGGGGGAGTAAAAACGTTGATCTTTAGAGTAAGATCAAACTCAACTTTTTATCAACTTAAAACAGAATATTATAGTTATAAGCTATTATACGTAAGCCTCATGGTAACCACACAGCAAAAAAGCATAATTAACAGACAAAAAATGAAGAGAAAAGAATGTGTCATTTACGAAAGTCATCAAACCACAAAGTAGAAGAGCAAAAGAAAGAAACAGAGAGGAATTACAAAAACATCTAGAAAACAGCAAAATGGCAGTATGTACATACCTATCAATAATTACTTTAAATGCAAATGGAACAAATGTTCCCATCAAAAGACACAGAACGGCTGAAAGGAAATAAAAAACAAACACCCATGTATATGCTGCCTATAAGAGACTCACTTTAGATGTAAAGACATACATAGACTGAAAGTAAACGAATGAAAAAAGATATTCCATGCAAATGGAGAATTTAAAAAAGCTGGATAAAACAGACTTTAAAAGAAAGACTATAATAAGAGACAAAGATAGCCAAGCCCAGCACAAGTAGCAGCCATCTCAGACTGCTTTACAGCCCTGCTGCATGGCCACAGGTAAAACACAGGTGGGGGCTGACCTAGACCTGCACAACCCAGAAAACCCCAAAGCCTGCACACCCAGTGGACAGCTACAGACCACGTCAGAGCACCACCACACTGCCTCTGCACAGCTGATCCTCCACAGAGGGCAGGGGTTGGTGGTCAGTGGTCCCAGCAAGTCCTTGCAGCTGACTGGCCTGGGAAAATCCCTCCCACTGACCTGTCAACAGCAATCAAGGCTCAACTACAAGAGGAGGGTGTACTCAGCCCACACAAAAGGCACACCTCGAATACCCAGCTTGAATGATAGTGGAGGCTGTGCCACTGGATCGACAGGACACCTACTACATTCGGCAACACTACCGAGGCAGAGAATGATAGCAGCTCTACCTAATAGATAGAAACAAGAGAGGCTGCCAAAATGAGACAAAGAAACATGGCCCAAATGAAAGAACAGATCAAAACTCCAGAAAATAAATTAATAAACAAAATGGAGATCAGCAATCTGTCAGATGCAGAGTTCAAAACACCGGTTATAAGGATGTTCAAGGAACTTAATGAGGACCTCAATAGATAAAAAAGATCCAGTAAGAAATGAAGGATACACTAATTGAAATAAGAACAATTTACAGGGAAACAACAGCAGAGTGGATGAAGCCAAGATCAAATCAACAATCTGGAAAAGAACCAAAAAACAACCAATCAAAAACAACAAGAAGAAAAAAGGAATCCAAAAAATTCAGGATAGTGTAATGAATCTCTGGGACAACTTCGACTGTTCCAACATTTGCATCATAGACATGCCAGATGGAGAAGAGAAAGAGCAAGAAATTGGAAATCTATTAGAAAAAAATAAATAAATAAAAGAAAACTTCCCTAATTTGGTGAAGGAAATAGACATGCAAGTCCAGGATGTACAGAGAGTCCCAAACAATATGGATGTGAAGACGCAAACTCCAAGACAAACCATAATTAAAATGCCAAATGGTAAAGAAAGAATCTTAAAAGCAGCAAGAGAAAAGCAGTTAGTTACCTACAGGGGAGGGCCTATAGGACTGTCAGCTGATTTCTCAAAAAAAAAAAAACTTTGCAGGCTAGAGGGACTGGCAAGAAACATTCAGTCATGAAAAGCAGGGCCCACAGCCAAGATTGTTCTACCCAGAAAAGCTATCATTTAGAATGAAAGGGCAGATAAAAAAACTTCCCAGACAAGAAAAATCTGAAGGAGTTCATCATCACCAAACCATTTTTACATGAACTATTACAGGGACTTATTTATAAAAATCAAAATTATGAACATTAAAACGGCAATAAATTCAAAACTATCAACAGTTGAATCTAAAAAACAAACTAAGCAAACAAGAAGAACAGATATAGAACCATAGATATGGAGAGCGTTTTGATGGTTGCCAGATGGGAGGGGGATGTGGGGGAATGAATGAAGAGGAGAGGGGATTAAGAAATACAAGTAGGTAGTTACAAAATAACCATGGGGATGTATAGTACAGTTGAGGAAACAGAGTAGCCAAAGAACTTACACTCATGACCCAAGCACATGAACAATGGTGTGGGGATTGCCTGAGGGAGTAGGGGGTGCGGGTGGAGGGGGCCAAAGGGGGAAAAATTGCTGTAACTATAATAGCATAATCAATAAAATATAATTTAAAAAAGAGACAAAGATGGATATTACATAACAATAAAGTCATCCATCCAACAAAAGGATATAACATCTGCAAATTTATGCACCCTACATAGGGAGCACCTATATATATATATATATAAGCAAATATTAATAGGCCTTAAGAGTGAAACAGCAGTACAATAAAAGCAGGGAATTTTAATATCCCATTTACATCAATGCAAAGATCATCCAGGCAAAAAAATCAATAAGGAAATACCAGCCTTAAATGGCACATTAGACTAGCGGGTCTTAACAGAGATATATACGAAACATCCCATCCACAAGCAACAAAATACACATTCTTCTCAAGTGAATATGAAACATTTTCAAGGCCACTAAACAAGTCTTAATAAATTTAATAGGACTATAATAATATCAAACATCTTTTCCAAACACAATATGAAATTGGAAATAAATTACACAAAGAAAAATGAAAAATTCACATATGTGCGGAGGTGAAACAGCATGCTACTGAACAACAAATGGATAAAAGAAGAAAACAAAAATATCAGAACATACTGAGACCCATGAAAAGGGAAATAAATACAACATAACAAGTTTTGTAGGATACAGCAAAAGCAGTTTTAAGAGAAAAGCTCTTAGCAATAAACACCTACCTCAAGAAACATGAAGTCTTAACTTTCTACCTCAGGAATTAGAAAAAGAAAAACAAAGCCAAAAGTGAGTTGAAGGAAGGAAATAACGAAGTTTAGAGAAGAAATAAATGAAACCAAGACCAAAAAGACAGAGAAGAACTTCCAGCCAAGATTGACACACTCCTTCCTCCACAACTAAGAAGGAATACAACTACCGCAAAACCAGAAATAACCAGAAGTTCCAGAAAATAAAGCTACATGGAAGTCCAATGTATGAAGTTATAAACAAGTGGTGCTTGTCCGGATGAGTAGAAGGGGCAAAGCTGGGGCGGAGAGGTCAAGCTGTGCTGGCTGCAGCAGTTGTGGTGACAGCAGTGGGACAGCGGTAAGCACAGACACTCATATTTAAGGGGAGGCAAGAAATGCCGGGGGAGCACCCCCAGCTGCAGACCAAACCTGTCAGTGTGCGATTCCAATGCCAGGGAAGGCAGACCCCCATTGCATTGGACAGTGAGGGCTGGAGGACATGGGCACAGAAGAGGAGGCTCCCAGTTTCTCAGTGGAGAGTAAACAGCAGGAATCCATTTTGGACCCCCTACCCCACACAAAGCGCCACAGTGTGGGGAAAAGGGTCGCCCAGTAGTGATGAGTGCATAGGGCTCTGCCCACTATAGCGTAGGAGGTGTGACAGCCCTGCCCAGGAAGCAAAGGTAAACACAAAACTGTCAGGATGGCACTGATCACAATAGAGATCCCAGTGCCACAACTGTCCAGACAGCAAATATCTAATCTGACAAAGCAGCAGATAAGAAATCTTTCTAGGGCACAGTTCAGAGCTTTGGTTATACGAATGCTTACAGACCTAACAGCAGATCTTAAACAAGACAGAGAAGGAATGAAGGCCAGTCCTGCAGAAATGAATGAAAACACATATGAAACTAGTGGTGAGGGAAAGAAAACCAGGAATCAAACCAATAAATCGAAACATAGGGAAGGAACAAACAGTCAACCAGTGCAGAAAGAGGAAACGAAAAGTGAGGAAAATGAGAGGCTCAGAAACCTATGGGACAGCTATAAGCAGGCCAATATCTGAATCATAGGGTTGCCAGAAGGTGAAGAAGAAGAACTAGAAATTGAAAAATTAGGTGAAAAAATAATGAAGCAGAACTTCCCTAACTTGGGGAAGGAAATAGACTTACAGGTCCAGGAAGCACAGAGAGTTCCAAATAAACTGGACCCAGGGAGAACCACACCAAGACACATTATAATCCAAATGTCAAAAATTAAGGATAAAGAGAGAATCTTAAAAGCAGCAAGATAGAAGAAGAGAATTATGTATAAAGTGGTCCCCATAAGACTATCAGCTGATTTCTCAAAAGAAACTCTGCAGGCAAGAAGGGACTGGCAAGAAATATTCAAAGTGATGAAAAGCAAAAACCTACAGCCACGATTATTCTATCCAGCGAAGCTGTCATTCAGAATAGAAGGGCAGAGAAAGTGCTTCCAGGACAATGTAAAACTGAAGGAGGTCATCAGATCCAAACCACTGTCATATGAAATGTTAAAGGGACTTGTTTAGGAAAAAGATGAAAACTATGAACATTAAAATAAAAACTGTATCACAACAACCAACAACAGAAGCTAGGGAATCGAAACAAAGGCAAACTAAGTAGGCAACGAGAGTGGGAAAAGAATTATAGGTATGGGGAACATTTTAGGGGGAGGTCAGCAGGGAAGGGGAAGGGGGGGAAGGGAGGGAGATGGTACAGGAATTAAGCATAGTAGGAGGGAGTGGAGTAGTTAGGAAGATGTTGAAAAGAACTATATGCACAACCAATGGGCAAGGACTAAGGGGGGGGAGCAATTGGAGGGAGGAGGGTCACTGGGTGGAGGAAAACAAAGGGAAAAGAAATTGGGACAACTGTAACAGCATAATCAATAAAGTATATTTTTTTTTAAAAAGGCCAAAAAGACAACAGAAAAGATCAATAAAACTTAGAACTGGTTCTCTGAAAAGATAAACAAAATTGACAACCAGAAAAAAATAAACAAACTCACTAAGAAAAACAGACAAGACTCAAATAAAATGAAAGGAGTTATTACAACTGATACCACAGAAAAACAAAGGATCATATGGGACTACTACGAACAATTATATACCAAAAAATTGGGCAACTGATAAGAAATGGATAAATTCCTAGAAACATACAACCTACCAAGACTGAGTCATAAAGAAAAAGAAAATCTTAACAGACTGATTACTAGTAGTAATCAGTTTTTTTAAAATTTATCCTCCCCCAATGACATTTTCCATTGCTTTTAGAGACAGAGTGGGATGTGATGGGAGGGTGGGGGTAGGGGGAGGAGAGAAACACTGACCAGAGAAACGCTGATTGATTGCGTTTCCTGGGAGCCCTGCCTGGGACTGAACCTATAACCTTTCAGTGTATGGGACAATGGTCTAACCAACTAAGCCACATCTGACAGGACATCAGGGGTTTTTTTTGTTTGTTTGTTTGCCTTGTTTTGTTTTAGCAAGAGAGGAAGTGAGAGAGAAAAACATTGATGTGAGAGAAAAGCATCGATTGGCTGCCTCCTGCTTAGGCTGGGGCCAGGATCAGTGCCCAGACTGCAGATTGCATGCACCCGGACCCGGGATCTATCTGCAACTTAGGTATGTGCCCTGATTGGGAATTAAACCAACAATCTTTCAGTTACAAGATAATACTCCAACCAACTGAGTCACACCAGCCAAGGGCAGGGCATCGGTTTTGAATCAGTAGTCAAAAACCTGTCAATAGCCCTGACCAGTGTTGCTCGGTTGGACGTCAACATGCAAAGAGAAGGGTCACCAGTTAGATTCCTGGTCACGGGCACCTGCCTGGACTGTGGGCTCAGTTCCCAGTCAGGGAGCATATGAGAGGCAACCAATCAGTGTTTCTCTCTCACATCGATATTTATCTCCCTGTCTCTCTCCCTTCACCTCTATCTAAAAATAAACAAACAAAATCTAAACAAAAAACAAAAAACTCCCAACAGAAGTCCAGGAGCAGAGAGATGCACTGATAAATTCTACCAAGCATTCAAAGAACACCAATCCTTCTCAGACTCTTTCAAAAAACAAAGAGGAGGGACTATTCCAAACTAATTTTATGAGGCCAGCATTACCTGACACTAAAACCAGACAAGAACACCACAAGAAAATTACAGATTGATATCCCCCCTGATGAACTAAGATGCATACAACACTATTTCTATGACTTTTTTCAGTTCTAGGATTTTTAGAGATCTCTACATTATAAAAAGCAAGGTTTTGCCCTGGCTGGTGTGGCTCAGTGAATTGAGTACTGGCCTGTGAACCAGTGTCGCCAGTTTGATTTCCAGTCAGGGCACATGCCTGGGTTGTGGGCCAGGTCCCCTGTTAAGAGTGTTCAAGAAGCAACCATACATTGATGTTTCTCGCCCTCTTTCCTTCTTTCACCTCTCTCTAAAAATAAATAAATTTAAAAAAATTTTTTTAAAGGTTTATAAGAAAATTAATAAAAATAATAAAAATACAAAGCAGGTTTTACCGAAGAGGCAAGTATAATTTATTAAATCCTAAATGGATTTTAATGTTGTAGAAATGTTTAGGTAAAGTAATTTTGCACTTTGGTAAATTTTGCACTTGACAGGTAAAATGTCAAGTTTGGTCACAGTTCCAACAAATACTTTGTTATTACTTAGTTTAATTTAATTCCTTCCATTGTATATACAGATTATTTGTTACATACCAGCCACTGTTGTCCGTAAACAAATACATGATTTTTGGCAATGTCAACTCTGTCCCATGCCAATGTAAGGATGAGCTGGTCAAATGCAGATGCATTCGTACCTAGTCAAATAAAGAAAATAGCTGACAAGTTCAATTTATTTATCTCCATTAAAATGTAAAACACGAATTCTTCCCACTCCTTTTTAACTAACTTACACAGCTGTCACTGTTCAGAGGTAGCCCTCAAGGTTGAAGACTTTCATTTTCCAACAATACAAAAGACAACCCTTATTCACTACAAGCAATTCAGAATGTAGAACAAAGAAAACAAGATGACATATTCCTATCATAGAGATAGTACTGACTGCTAACATTATGAAAATTTTTCTTACAGGCACTTTTCTGTGCATATATATTGGGTAGGACAAAAAAAATCTGTTTAGTCTTTTTCTATACAATGGCTCTAATAGTGCTCAGTCATCCTTAACCACATTTCAAACAATTTTGTTAAGATTGTATTGTGACAGCTGTCATACCAGCATTTATTTTTTTAAAAAACTCAACAAAATTGGTTAATTTTGGGCAGCCATTTTAATATTGAAGATGGAAAAATACAACAACATTTTCAGCATATTATGCTTTAATATTTCAAGGAAGGTAAAAATGCAACAGAAATGCCAGAAAGATTTGTGCAGTGTATGGAGAAGGTGCTGTGATTGATCCAAATGTGTCAAAAGTGGTCTGTGAAGTTCCTTGGTACTATTAACATTTTGGCCAAATAATTCTTTGCTGTGGGGCTGTCTTATGCGTTGAAAGATGTTTAGCAACACCGCTGACTACTGCTCACTAGAAGCCAATAGTGGGAAATAGTCAACATACTCAAAATATTCAAATCAATAAAGTTTTTGGTGAAAATGAAATATGTATCTTTTATTTAATGGAAAAAAACTAAACGAACTTTTTTGACAACCCAATAAATTCATATGTATACTTTTAATTATTTATGCAAAAGTGGATCATACAATATATTCAGCAGCCTACTTTATGCATCTTAATTTCATACCTTAGATTTCTGTAACTCTGGACACTTGGGTTATTTTGAATTTTTTGATGACAATATTTTTGGACACATGTTTGATTATTTAGATAGTATGATTTTTCAGAATCCAAAGTGGCAGGTTGAAGGATATTTTAAAGCTTTTGATATACTGCCAAAATATATTCCAGAAAAGTTAATCCGTCAGAGGTATAAGAATACCCCATAAAGGGATAAAAAGCTTCTTTTTTTTTAACTTTATTTATTGTTGACACTAATACAGATAGATATCTCCATTTGCCCATCCTGTGCCCACCTCCATGCAGCCCACACACATCCTTTCCTCTAGCCATCATCACACTGTTGTGTCTATTGGTCATGCATATATTTCTTTAGTTCATCCCTTTGTCTTCTTTCACCCAGTTTCCCCTCTCCCCTCCTCCCTGAGAGCTGTCAGTCTGTTCCATGTATTATTGTCTCTGTTTCTATTTTGTCAGTTTATTTGTTCACTGGATTCAACATTTAAATGATATCATATAGTATTTGTTTTTTCTATCACTGGCTTATTTCACTTATAATACTGAGCACCTTTCCACATTTCCCCCTAGTATTTGTAATATTCTGCTCATATCTTTTACATAAATTCTGGCCCATTTTCCTAGGAGGTAATCATCTTTTTATTATTAATTTATAACAGCTTACTGTGATCCCTCCATATTCCTGGTTCCTTAATTTTCTCATCTATAAGATGGAAAAAAAAAAAAAAGGAAATCTTCCCCTTTAGGCTACTGTAAAGATAAAATGAATTAAATACTCTGAACCACTAAAACACAGTGGCTAGCACACATAAAGTATGTGGAAAATACATTAGATGCTCTCTTTTTATTTTTATGCAATCCCATGTATTGATCTTTCTGTTAATGGTTTCTGGGTTTCCTATTACTATGGTCAGATGATGTATATCTTATATTTTATTTTTGTATTTTTTAAATGTCTGATCTATTGGCAATTTCTTGTGGCCTAATATTTGGGAAATTCTTGTAAATGACAATGAAACAACAGTGCTCTCTTGCTCTGTTCCTGCCAGCTCATTACATACTTGAATTTTCAGGTACCCAGAAGGGACACCATTTTAGTTTTAATTTTTGAAAAGACTTCACTGCAATGCAGTTTATTATATCAGTTGGATATCTTTGGCAAGATAATGACAAGAAAACAGTTCAATATGCATATGCATTATCCCATTAGTCCTAGAAGTACTGCTATAACCTTAAAATAATTCTACGAAATAAAAACAAAAGCTAATTGTCAAAGAAAGCTAACATCTGTTTTTCACAAAGAAAAATTGACAGATTCATTTCCCACTTTGCTCATTTAAGAAGTCCTATCTTATTGAAATAGAATATAAATGAAAGAGCTTACAAATAAAAAATAATTAAATCCTACCTTTAAGCAGTGCAGTAAGTATGGCTACATCTATATCTTGATGTTCATCTGATCCAATGTGGAAAACAGTGATCTATTTAAAGATTAATTCATAATATTATGTCTTTATATTTTAAATTCTTTAAAAGATTATATTTAATTTTAGAGAGAAGGGAAGGGAGGGAGAGAGAGAAGGAGAGAAACATCAATTGGTAGCCTCTCCCACGCCCCGACTAGGAACCTGGCATGCAACCCAAGAGTGTGCCTTTCTTTACTGATATTCAACTGGTGACTTTTCGTTTTGTGGGACAACGCCCAACCGACTCACCCAAACCAGTCAGGGTTTACCTTTTATAAGCTAAGGCATAAGACACATAAAACAAAGTAATTTCAAACTACATGGAAAATATAATTGGGGGTGGTTGTGGTGGGTATTTTGGGGACAGAAATAAGGAACCAAAAACATGAAATTAAAAGGCTTTATTTGGTATCATTTACCAAATAAAATGGAAAGGACACTCAAAATGTTTGGTTTTATATTACATCCATTTTTTTACCTATCTTATATTTTTATTAGAGTAAGCAACTTAGGGACTGGGAAACCTATCTGGGAAAATACTACTTTACCTTCTACAGAGAGAACACTTATTCAATTCAAATAATTATGTGTCTCTTTGATGAGAAATGTTTTTTAAACTGGAAATTTCTTGAAATTATTTGAAATGAAACACCATTTCAGAGGTTTTTATGTAATAGCCTTTTTCATAAAGTAAAAGACTATTTTAATAACCCCAATGCAAATTTTTCAACTAACTTCATTTCCAAGCATAAATACATAAAAGAAAACAGCAAATCACCTACTACTTATAGAGTTGATAAAAGATTTTCGCTGCAAACTTAAGCCCATTTTAAATGACTGAAATTAAGCAGTACTAATCTTTAATTTGAGCACCCAAGAGTAAAATAGTTTAAGATTTTATTTCTAAATATATTTTAGAGAAGCCATTAACAATGCGTAGCATGCTTCCTTATCCCTAGACATAATCTGTTGAGGCCTAGTTATGAAACTTTTCCTAAAATAGAAGAGCAAATACATATATGTCTCGATACCATATAAAAACTATAATCCTTCTTCCATATCTTTCAGCTTCAATGAAACAATAGATGACAGCTTTACATGTTAAAAATGATTTAAAAATCTTAAAATCCAAAATATAATCAAAAGTTTTCATCAACTGAGAACGTGCTTTGAATTTTAAGGCTTATTCTACTACGATCTACTTACTAGCTCCTTTCTTTTCATGCATTCCATCAATGTTTGAAATAAATGAACTGCTTCACTCTGGCCAAAGTTAAATGTTTTTTTGATAGTTGAAATAATATCAGGTTCTGCTGCATCAGGAAGATTCCTAGAGTAAAGAGGAAACATTAACTTAATTCAATGGTTTCAATTTTCATTATTTGTTGATCTAATATGAAGTACAGGTGGACTGATGTAAGCCCTTTAAAACTACTGTATTAATAGTAAATACTTGAGCTGCAGTGAAATTTTCTCCTTCATGAGGCTGTCACTGTAAGTCATAAGGGGGGGATAAAATGGAATTATTTTTCTCTTTGAATTACTTTGAAATTTTTTTACAAGGCATATGTTTCAATATCAGTACTTAAATTTTTTATATAAAGATAATTTTAAGATGTTATGGTATATAAAGCAGTTTTTTACCAAGATGTCTTAAACATGAGAACATACACATTTTTACTGCTTTGTCTCAATAGGTATTATATTTTTATGGCTCAAAAATGTAATGATATAAAATACTCTAAAATATTAAAAAATGTGAAATTCATAATTAAAGTCTCCTTCCAACTGTCTTCCATCTGCCCAGTTTCATCTCAACTGCTTTCAAAGAACACTATTAGTCTGTATAACTTTCCAGGATCTCTTTCTATATATACAAATAATTATCCCTTCTTTTTTTTCTATATAAAAAGTAGAATATGCATGCTACTCTGCATTTTCCTTTTTCTGTATAATATATTGGTAATCTTCCATAATCTGGTACCTAGATACCAACCTTCAGCTGCAAATTATTCCACTGTACAGACACACCATAATTTATTTACCTAGTCCCTTCGATGTAAGTTCTGTTTTGTTCCAATCTTTTACCATTACAAAACAATGCCATAACAAGTAGCTTTATACATAGTATTCACATCTGTATAAGAACATCTGCAGAAATAATTCTCAGAAATGGAACTACTGGGTCAACAGATACGTGCTTCTGTATGTTTGACAGATCTTGCAAAATTGTCCTCTAAGAAGATTCGTACTTTTTCATCCATTCTAATAATGTGTCAGACAAGCCATTTCCTCGAGCCTTAACAAGATACTGTATTAAAGTTCAAACTGTCATGTTCATAACATATTGAAATGAATCTAATATTCTAAAACACCATAAGCCTCATACATAAAGTTATTAAAATTTTGTTGTAATCACTTACCCTCCTTCTTCTATTTGTTTATGAATATATGCTAGTAAGTCTGCAGCTCTCCCTGTTCCCTCACATACGACAACTGGAACAGGAGGACTTTCCTGAAGGTATTCTAGAACTGTGAGGATAACATTTGGCCCACCCTCAAATATAAGTGCCACCACAGGGACACCTTGACCAATTCCTAAAAAAAGTAAAAGATTAATGGAGATATTAGGCAAAATTAGTGACTTAATATTATTTTTTATTCAATCAAAACAAAATAAAAAGCCAATATAATTTATCTCAAAACTGTGTTGACTATTTTAAGCACTCAACATGATAACAGGTAGGCATGAATAAATCAAATACTGAATAAGCTACTTTTTCGTGGACTGAAAGTATGTTCTAAATGACAAAATTAGGGAATCCAATATATAATTAGATATACATTAGAATTATGTTTTTACTGAAAATTAAAATTATTTTATATATTTCACTAACTGAACTCTTGATAAGAAATGTATATCATTAATTTTAATAGTTAACTTCTTAATACTGTATCACTGAATTTCTAATATTTTTTTAAATTACCTTTTGTTTATTTATTTTTAGAGAGAGGGGAAAGGAAAAAGAGAGGGAGAGAAACATCATTGTGTGGTTGGCTCTCACTTGCGCCCCCAACTGGGGACCTGACGTGCAACCTAGTCATGTGTGCTGCCTGGGAATTCAATCAGCGACACTTGGCTCGCAGGCCAACGCTCAATCCACTGAGCCACAGCAACCAGGGCTTCTAATATGTTTTTATTATAAAACTCTACATGTCTGATTTCAAACATATGGAGACATTAATATAAAAATTAATGACAGACTCAACATTATATAAAAGGAACTGATTAATAATATTCAAGACTTCTACAAGAGTAACAGAAATAAATTTAGTGAAGAAAACCAATTTTTGTTTTTAACAGTAACATGCAAAGCAGTGAAAGAATTCAAAAGTAGGTTACTATAAGCATTCCTAATATGTATGACTCCATCATAATATGAATACACTTTTATAATTTTGAATTTCTATTTCACTTTGCATAGAGCTCATCTTCTTGATGTCTTAGGATTACAAAATTTCTTTTCAAAATAAAAATCTAGATGTTAAACCAAAATGTTTGACTATGGTTGAAAAGGAAGACCAGTATCAAGAATATCAACTTTTAAGACACAAATACCAAAGAGCAGTGATTCCCACTCATGTTATAAACTTAAGTAAGGTGATTCTTACTTTGCAATAAATATTTTTTTTCCTCTTTTCAATCTTGAATTTCAAAGCCATGCATTAGATTATATCACACATTAAGATTATTTCTGAATTCCTTGGGCTGCAATAGGATTACAATAGCAACAGAGTTTCCAATGAACTTTTGTGGCTTTGGTCTCAATATTTGAGTACCTTATTTGGCCTCAGACTTCTTTTCTTAGGTCACCTTATTTCATCTGAGTTCTGTCATTCTTGGTTGTTTTATGTTATCCTGCTACAAAATATTGGTTTGGCCAAAAAGTTCATTGGGTTTTTTCCATAGGATGGCTCTAGTAGCACTTAGTTGTCTTAAACTTCATTCAAAAAAATTTTGTTAAGATTGTATTGTGACAGCTGTCTATCAGCATTCATGTAAAAAAAACTTACCAAAATTGGTAAATATTTTGTAGCCATTCTAATATTGAAGATGGAAGAAGATATACAACATTTTTTTGTATATTCTGCTTTATTATTTCAAGAAAGGTAAAAACCTAACTGAAACGCAAAAAAAAAAAAAAGACTTGGAGAAGGTGGTATGACTGATTGAACGTGTCAAAAGTGGTTTGCAAGTTTTGTGCTGGAGATTTCTCACTGGACGATGCTCCAAGGTCAGACAGACCAGTTGAAGTTGATAGCAATCAAATCAAGACATTAATTGAGAACGATCAATGTTATACCATACGGGAAATAGTTGACATACTCAAAATATCCAAATCAATAAAGTTATTGGTGAAAATAAAAAATGTGTCTTTTTTTTTTTTTTTTGTACAGTTGGACCTCCATATCCATGGATTCCCACCATAGATAAAAATTACTAAAAAATGTGTCTTTTTATTTTACAAAAAAACTATACAGTGTTTGGCCAACCCAATAAAATGAGCACTTCAAAGAACATTCTCTCTTTTAAGAATGTTGCTGGCAAGTAATATAGCCCAGAAAATTTCAATAATAACAGATTTATAAATTCCCTTACTAGCATGAATTCTTTGCTGATTAATAGTTTTTTCAAGTTCTCTTCTCAGTCTGACTTCTGCCCCATACTTTCCAACAGTGCCATCATCCACCAATATGAAATGAGAATGCAGATTATTCAGAACATTCAATTTGCTCAGAGGGTTCAATAAGGTTTGATAAGGAGCAACCACCTAAACAATATCAAATATAAGAGTTAGTGGGAAGGATTAAATATAATGTAAAGTAAAAATAAACTTTAAAATAGTCTATAAAACAAAGAGGTAAAATTCCATTTACATATGGCACCAAATAGAAAGTGTCAAATATATCAAAAGCACAAGCATTTAAGCAGCTGAAGATTAATCAGTGATTAGCTGAATGATACAATTACATTTCGACTTTCACTGTAGAATATATAGTGTTTCATTATCACATACAAAAGCAGCAGCAGCAAATAAATAACATGAAGAAACAATTAGGTTAGTGAATAAAGAGCAATACATCAAGGACACTAAATAAAAGCAATCAAATGTCGTATTGCTATTTTTCTAGCCATAAATAGAATCTTTAAAATTGATCAATTTAGAAATTCCTTTTTAATAGTCTCTTGAAAAATATAATCAATTCATGTCTTTAACCTATTCAAATAAAACATTAGCATTTGATTACTATTTTTAGTGGCAATAAAATTAATTCTTAATGTCACAAAGTCATTAAAAATTTAATTACAAAGACTGGCATGATACAGAAAAGGTGTGAAATCCTTATACAAAAAGGCAGAGACCAAAATATACTAACAATGACAATTATTTTTATCTATTTATGCATTTTCAAAAGGATCAGAAGAACTCAGAAAAATATTTTTAAAGGTAAGTTGAAAATTATGCTGGGTTCACAAATATTTTAAGTTGACTCACAAGATCCTTGCTTTAATTTTATTTATATAAAAGTTCAAATACAAGAAATTTAAAAATAATTCTTACATCTCTCCCAACAAGATCATTTCTGTTTTCAATCACTCCCCATGGAGCTATTCCAATAGTGCAAATCTTTCGAGCTGATCTGGAAGCATGTTCTTTGAGGGCATCACCAACATGTTTGGCCACACCTATTCACACAAAATTTAATTCCCTTTATTTGAAAGTCTTCATTATGTTCAGAACGATTGTGTGCTCAATCTGTAACATTATAATTAGTGATATTTTTCTTTATGCACATAAGGTAAAAGGCAACAAGGTCCAAAAGATATACTTACAAAAAAAAAAAATACAAAGACCAAAAAGAAAAAATAACCCACAATGTCAAATCATACAACTGCATGAAACACATGTAAAACTAACTTTTACCCTGTTGTTATTCTTAGTTCTCTCTTAAGAGTTCTGATGTAAGTAACTATACTTTTTTGTTGTTGCTCTACACACCACCTTAAAAAATAAAAAGTGTGGTTTGGGACTAGAAACAACACACACACACCAAAACTACAAAAGATGTCCAACTGAATAAAAAACTGAGAGAATAGTAGAAAATACAACAGAAAAGAACACATAACCCCTCAGTATCACTTGCTATAAGCCAAATTCCATCCTCTCCAAAATTCCTATATTGCAATCCTAACCCCAGTACCTGTATGACGGTATTTGGAAATAGGTCCTTTAGAGAGGTTATTACAAAAAATGAGGTGGTTAGGATGGGCCCAGATCCAATCTAACAGGAGTCCTTATAGGCAGAAGAAATTGACCACAAAGAGACACCAGGATGTACTTGCACAGAAGAAAGACCATAAGAGAACACAGTGAGCAGGTGACCACCTAAAAGCCAAAGGCTCAGGAGGAACAGAACCTGATAACATCTTGGACCCACAAAACTATGAGAAAATTAATTTCTCATGTTCAAGCTAGCCTAATCTGGGATATTTTGTTGTGGCAGCCTTGGCAAATGACTGTATCACTCAATTTGATTTTTATAATGCATTGTGTATCATTCCCCACCTGAATACAGAAGTGGCATCTTAAATAGTCTTCCAATTGTTACCGAGCATGTTTGTTCTACTTACAAAACATTATCCAAGTTATCTTTGCTCTTCTCAACTATGCTTAATACCATCCCTTCTCATTTAGAGAAAAAGCCAAAGTGCTTAAAATGTACTACAAGGTCTTACACAAAGATCTGCTGATTGCCCCTGCTCTTCACCCCACCCTAAGCCACCACCGCTCACCCATAATTTTCCCACCTTCTCTTCTAGCAATTCTAGTTCATTCCACTCCAGCTATACTCGACCCTTGTTACTATTCTTACAAGACACTAGCTGTTTCTTCTTTAAATGTTCTGCCCCCTATTAACATCTTGCTCCATCATTTCCTACCATCTCTACTCAAATGTCACTTTATCAGTGAAACTCTCTCCACCTCCCCATCTCTCCTCTTCCATGTGCCTAACATATAGTTTATTAGTTCAACTTAGGTTGTATTTGTTTTTTTTCAATTATAGTTCACACTCAATTTTATTTTGTATTAGTTTCAGATGTAGAGCACAGTGGTTAGGTAGTCATATACTTTACAAAGTGGTCCCCTGAGATTTCCGGTACCCACCTGGTACCATACATAGTATTACAATATTATTGACTGTGCTGTACTTTACACACCCATGACTATTTTGTAACTACCAGTCTGTACTTCTCAGTCCCTTCTTCTTTTTCACCTAGTCCTAAAACCCCCTCCTCTCTGGCAACCATCATTCTGTTCTCTGTATCTATGAGTCTGTTTCTGTTTAATTGTTTGTTTGTACTGTTCTTTAGGCTCCACATATAAGTGAAATTTTATGGTATTTGTCTTTCTATGACTAACTTATCTCACTTAGCATTAACACATGCTGTTGCCAATGGTAAGATTTCATTCTTTTTTATGGCCGAGTAATATTTCATTGTATGTACATCGGCTTTATCCACTTATCTACTGACGGGTACTGGGGTTGCTTCCATATCTTGGCTATTGAAAATAACACTGCATTCCTTTGAATCAGTGTTTCAGGTTTCTTCAGATATATGCCCAGAAGTGGAATTGCTGTGTCATTAGGCTGTTCCATCTTAAATTTTTTGAGGGCTGTCCACACTGTTTCCATAGGGGATGCACCAGTCTGCACCCCCACATCAGTGCACTAGGGCTCCCTTTTCTCCACATCTTCACCAACACTTGTTTATGGATTTATTGATGATAGCCATTCTGACAGGTGCGAGGTGATACCTCATTGTGGTTTTATTTTGCATTTCTCTGATGATAACTGACGTTGAGCATCTTTTCATGTCTGTTGGCCATCTGTACGTCCTCTTTGGAGAAGTGCCTATTCAGGTCCTCTGCCCATTTTTAATTGCATTGTTTAATTTTTGGTGTTGAGGTGTCTGAATTCTCTGTAAAATTTGGATATTAACCCCTTATTGGATATATCATTGGAGAGTATCTTCTCCGATCAGTGAGTTGTCTTTTTGTTTTGTTGATGGCTTCCTTTGCTCTGCCAAAAGTTTTTAGTTTGTTGTAGTCCCATTTGTTTATTTTTTCTTTTGTTTCCCTTGCCTGAGTAGATATGTCAGAGAAAATGTTGCTAAGAAAAATGTCAGAGACTTTACTATGTCTTCTTCTAGTCTATGGTTTTGAGTCTTATTTTTAAATTTTTAATTTATTTTAAGTTTATTTTTACCTATGATATAAGCAGATAGATGGTCTAGTTGCATTTCTTTTGCATCTGTCCAACTTTCCCAACACCATTTATTTTTTTCCGTTAGTAGTAGTTTAATGTTATCACAATATTGTTTAAGAATCCAATGCTTCAATAAGCTGCTTGCATAGGGTATCTTTCTATTTGTTATATTTTGATCTTTAATTATTTGCTATAACAGCTATTCATGCAAATAATGATAACTGAATATCAAGTGCATAGGAAATACCTCTTTTTTTATGTACAAAAATCAGTATGAGAAAATTAACAATATTAAACTTTTTGAGAAAGAAAATGCATAGTCATTTCCTTTAAAAATGTTAATCTGGAAATCTTAGCATATTTTATTATAGATATATAAAGATACATAGTTATATAGACACTTGATGTTGTTTTTAGTATTTATTACTAGTGACTAAGTTATTTTTTCTTTATTTTTATTTAATTTGATTATACAATTTCAGAATTTGTTGATGGCTTCCTTTGCTGCGCAGAAACCTTTTAGTTCCTTGTAGTCCAATTTGTTTATTTTTTCTTCTGTTTCCCTTGCCCAAGGTGATATATCAGAAAAAAATATTACTCACAGAAACTAACATATTATACATTTAGTTATCTGTTGTCTGCATCTCCCCCACCGGAATGCAAGCTTGACAAAGGTAAATATTTTATTCATTTTGTGGAATGATATATTTTCAGCAGCCAAAAGAATGCTAAAAACACAATGAGTTCAAAAAACAGTTGTTGATAACGAATTAGGTATTTGTAAGCTAATTTACGTGTTAATTATTTTACTTTGGGTATTAAATTAATTTGCCTTCCTTTTATCTAACCTGTATATGGTATGTAATAGGGAAGACTTAGAATGAAAGATTATAGCATATTAAAATTTAATTCTTAAAGCTATTTCTTACTACTGCCTAGGCAACAGATTCTGTTCTTATATCAATTTACCAATAGCCAGAAGTGAAAGGAATAATATTGTACTTTGCTCTATAGTAGGGGACAACAAACCTTTTTGTAAAGGGCCAAATAATAAATGTTTCAGGATTTGCGGGACATAAAGTCTCTGTCACAACAATTCACGCCTGCTATTGTAGCACAAAAGTAGCCACAGAAAATACAAAATCAATAAACCTTTATTTAAAAAACAAGGAATGAATTTGATTTGGTCCATGGGCCATAGTCTGACAACGCCTGCTCTAAAGTGTAATATTTTCTTGAAGACTAAATGAAAACGAACTACTTTTATGGCTAACATTTATATCCAGGAGCTATAGATTACTTAACAGAAAAAGGAATATATTTATATTCAATGTAGACTATTGTTTCAAATACCTAATTAATATTATGAAACACTTTTAAACACACAATATAATTGTAATAATCATCACAGTACCTGTATTTACTCCTCCAGTTAAAACCCAGGCTCCGGTTGTAACTGCAGCTTTAATAAGACCCTTTCCAAGCAACTGTTTGATTCGTGGGTGAAGCTCAAATTTCTGCATGCCCCCATGTACAGAGATAACAAGTTTGGGTAATTCCATTTGCCATTCTTTAAGCAGAAGTTGCAAAATGACTTCAGTTTTGGTGTCGTATGATAGTCTGACATACTAAAAAGGATTTTTTAAAGAAAAAATAATGAATTATGTACATAGGTTTCGATAATATAACATTATACAACTTCAGAAAACTTTCATTTGAATCAGATTGTAATAAAATAGATTTCATATGCTAGTTTTAATATATTTTCACTTGTAGGAATTAGCAAGAGCAAATAATTTTAAATTTGGAAAATCGTTTTTTAAGAGCTACAGAAGTAGTGGCACTTAATTTTTAAACTTGAAGATTAGGACATAATTGCATTACTCTTTCTGTATATATGCACTCAATTACCATTCATCCAATTTACAAATGTATCCACCGTATTTATTAGCTTGTTTAACTATGAGTCTGTAGTGAATGAGAGGTATTATGTCTAGCTACAATGATGGAAAGAAAGAAAAAGGAAAAGAAAGATGAAAGGGAAAATGGAAGTTTCTACCACTCTTGCTATTAACAGAAGCATATACTGAATTATCTGTTTGAAAGTTTTGTCAATGATCTAGGCCATTTATAGTAGAACTGCGACTCTGCAATAAAACAGCAAAAATATTTTTAATAGAAATGATGGTTTCCCTCATTGGATTAATTGTAGATTCAATACACAAATTATTGAAAATAATAAATAAATTTTATTCAATTATTTCAAGGTGTTCAGATGGAGTCCCAATTTAATTTTTGAAAAGTCATTCTATAGAAAATAAACTATCACATCTATGGAATGACTTCCTCTGGTTTAAAAGATTTTTAAAATTCTATTTCTGTTAAGTGACATCACATAACTTACTTGCTATGACCACTCTTAATTCATTCACTTTGTCTAACACACCTATATGATTTAGCTCATTAGAAATCTGAAATATTCAGATGTTGGAAGAAAAGCATTTTTAATTATCTCTAAGAAAAGTTCTTTGCAAACCAATATATTGCCCATTCCTTCACAAAGATCAAACACAAGTGAAAAGAAATATCCTAAAATATCAGAATTCTTCAACACTAGGAAGACTCCAGAGTTCCTTAAGAACGCTTTGTAATAAGATATTTTCTATATTCCTTCTGTATTAGTTTAGTTCAACTCATTATTATATGTGGGTATATATAGTAAAGTTTGGAAAACAGTTTAAAGTTAATTTTTTTAAAATACTATATATGTGTATATATGTGTGTGCGTGTATATATATATATATACACGCACACACATATATATATACACACACACATATATGTATGTGTGTGTGCGTGTGTGTGTGTGTGTGTGTGTGTTAGGAATAAATAAGAAATTCCACTTCTGGAAATGATGAACTAGGTGGCTTTGAACTATCTCTGCCCTTGGACACTAAAGACACTAAAAAATAGATAAATAACATCTGCTTTGGTAGCATCAGAGAGCTACCAAGACAGTGAGAACTTTTGGAATAAGGAAGGATCCATGAGAATTTGAAAACTTGGAAACTTGGAGATGAGTCTACCATTTGGCACTACCTTCCCATCAAGACAAGAAGGCAGGCAGAACAACGTAAAGAGTAAAATGTTGTTAAATCTAAATTTAAAACAATACGTCTGGGGGGTTCAAAATAAAGAAAGAAATAAAATTCATACCAACAAAAGCACATAAGCCATAAGGGAAATAAATGCAGTTAGTTACAAGTATTCTCAAGTTTCTTGCATTGCCAGGAAACAGTAAAAGTACTAGTTTATAATAGCAAGTTAAAGTTTATTTTGTAGTGTTTATTACAAGAATAACATAAAAAATAGAAAAGGAATATATAAATAGCTAGCTAATAAGGAAGAAGAAAAATAATAAAAAATGATCCAAAAGACACAAGAAAGAAAAGGGAAACAGAAATAAGTTATAGTAGACAATATTTTAAAAAATTTGAAAAGAAACCCTTAATCATAAGGGAAGGTTAAAAGTAAAAGAAATGAAAAAATATTAGCTATACTGATTACTGAAAAAGCAAACTTTGTCAACAAAAATGACAAGAGATAAAAAACATTTTATAATGATAAAAGATTCAAATCACAAAGATATAACAATTCTTTATTTGTATGCACCTCTATAAAGAACTAAAAATCCATAAAGTAATGACCAATACTGATTTTCTGACAGCTTAATATAAACTGTCAGATAATAAGTGCAAATTATTTAGATAACAAGACGGATGAAGTAAAAAATCAAAGATGTGACATACCTTAGCTCTGTAGGAATGAGAACCCCCTTGAAAATTTATGACTCCATAAGCATCCGTTGGGCTCTGTTCCGTATGCTTTTCCACAGACCATTCCTCTAATGCCTGATTAAAATGTTCACCCAATTTCACATCTGAGTATTTCATGGCAAGACTTGCAGTAAAACAAGCATGTTGCTTGACCAAGCGACCACAAAAACACCTAATGAAAAACAATAAAATTTTTAAATGACTTATAAAAAATCAGTCAATAAAATACTAAATTAAAATGAATGAACCTATGACAGTATAAAAATAATCTGACCTTTTGATGTTAGGCTAGCTAAATACCTTCACTACAGCACTGAAATAGTATAAATACATTAGTATATGATGATGTAGGCATCTAAATTTAGTGAGCATCTACAAAATGCTGTATAGCCATAAAAGATAATATTCAAAAACAGAAATGAACCACTGATATAATAATATGGATGAATCTCAAAATCATCATGCTGAATTTTTTTTTTGGAAAAAGCTGGATGCAGCCAAAGAGTACGTATTTATATGATTCCATGTATACAGAATTCAAGAAAATGCAAATTAATCTATATCCTGACTACAATGATGATCTGGGGTCAGGGGCAGAAGGAGGGTTTGCATTCTATCTAGAAGCACTAACGGGACCACTATGTAGGAAGTAGAAACCCACTGGAGCTAGGCAATCTCACCGACTTGATAGAAAAAAAATCAATCTGAGTTTGTAGAAGCCAAGGGAGCTAGGGTTTGTGGAGCAGAAAACAAAAAGAGAAGAGAGCTACATGGAAAGAGGTCCAGATATATGCAGAGGGTCTCCTTAAGCATGAGCAAGAATAAACTACCCAAGGATATGTTAAGAACTGCTAGACAGCAGTAGGCCAAATAATTTGTAAAGTTCATAAAGGATAGGCAACAGTTTGTGTTCCTGCCAGCCAGAACGAAGAGATCTCACAATACAGAATGCCTCTAATAGGGTCTTCAGAAGAGTAACGCCTAATTAAAAAGGCTAAACAAGACCTAGAACTGCATGTGCCCTGGCAAAGTTTAAGAGCAAGACTTAAAAGGACCAAACTGATCCAAAGTAACTTAAATGTATGCTAAAATAAGTCCAAAACTCCCTAGTGAAATAAAACAAAATCCAGTACCCAAAACATAAAATTCAGTGTACAACAGCCATCAGAAATTACTAGGCATGCATAAAAGCAGAAAAATGTTAAGTGAAAAATATCACTAGTGAAGACCTTGAAAATCTATTTAAGGACAATAAAATTAGAAGAAAAGGACACTGAAACAACTATTATAAGTTCAAACTATTAAGAATATGCTTGGGAAAGTAGAGGATAAGGAAGGAACTGAAAAAGTTTTGCTTTAAAAAAAAAAAAAAGTCCAACCAGGACATCTGAAGATAATATCTGAAATGAAAATGTCATAGGCTGGGATTTATAACGTACTAGACACTACAGAACAATAAAACAGTAAACTTGAGGACACAGCCATAGAATCTATCCAAAATGAAACACTGAAAGAAAATACTGGGGGAACAAAAGGAATAAGAACATTAGTGACCTGTGGAATAATTTCAAGTAGCTCAACATACACATACTTCAAGTCCCAGAAAGGAGGGAGTGGAAATAAAAATGTAAAAACTATTTGACTGACAAATCTGGAGTTCAGTAAGAAATAAGCAAAATGAGCTTGAAGAAATCACACTAGGGCACTGCTGAAAGCCAGTGATGAAGAGAGAATCTTAAAAGCAGCCGAAGTACAAATGTCACATTACGTACAGAAAAAGTATATATGACAGTAGATATCCAATCAAAAAATGTGGAAGTCAAATAGTCACTGTTACATCTTTTAAGTACTAAAAGGAAAAAAACTCTATCAAATTAGAATCTTATAAAACTTGAACAAAACTATGAGCCAACATACTGATTTAACAGAAGTCTGTGGAACACTACCTAACAACAAAATAAAAATTCTCCTCGAATGCACAAGTATTCATCAAGATTGGCAATATTCTGAGTCTCAATATACTAAAAAGGATGGAAATCATACAAAGTATTTTCTTAGACAACAATGAAATTAAACTAGAAACCAATTAAAAAAACATTTATAAAGTTCTCAGGATTTAAAAATTGAATGGCACACGTTTAATTAACTCATAGATCAAAGAAAGTCACAAAAGAAACTAAAAACTATTTAGAACAAAATGACAAAAAAACTAATAATAAAACATATGAAATGTAGAGGGTACTGGCGAGGATAAATGGCAATAAAATTTTTTAAAAATATGACATGCAATTGTACAGTATTTAGAATAAAAATTTCAGTGTGTATTTGTATATATACTTTATAGTATAAAAATATTATACAGGGTAAAAATTTGTAGTATACAGTTTAAATTAGAAAAGACCTGCAGGCAATACTAAAGTTCTACCTAAAAACTAAAAAAAAGAGAAAGAAAGAAAAAACGAAACCCAAAGTAAGCAGATTAAAAAAAAGACAACACAATGAAACAGAAAAGAGAACAGTGAAGAAAAATCAATTAAAAAAAGCTTGCTCATTGAAAAGACCAACATAAATCAACATCCATTCATCATTCATTTTCAGAAAACTAGAAAAGGAGGGAATTTCAACACAGATATCACCATACTTATTAAATCTTAGCCATGAATACCAATATATTCTGAGTCTTTTGAGCTCCTTTAGCTAATTACCAAAGCTAGGGGTTGTCTTGGGGACTCTTGACAAAAATGGACATAATATATGATGTAATTGTTTTCCATCACTGAACAGGAGGAAGCATGGAACTTTGATCCTTGAAATGAGGGAAATACATGAGGTGATTCTCCTGGTCGCACCAGCCTGTGGCAATTTCTCAACTATTTGCACAGAGGCAATGCTCAGGGAGAAAAGGGCATGGTGAATGAGCTATGAGCAAGGAGGCAGAAAACAGAATTTCAGGCAGGTGGAACAGCTGAAATTTTAAGTGTAGCAGAGAAGAGAGCTATACAGAGAGACACACACACAAACTTGCATGAGAATTCACCATGGGTTCTTAGCTGTTCACCGAGCTTTATCTATGTCAGGCAAGACTCTGTGACACTTAGAAGAAATCACCTGCTATGTGTCTGAGAATGGAGTTATGAAGAGCTAGGAGAAATTGTAGTTTTAGTTCAGAGTGAGAATATATTACCTAGCATCTTGTGCATTCAGCTAAGGCTTTCTATATCTTAGGCACAATATCTATATCCTAGCACTAAGTTTATAATAAAAAAATAGAGCTGCCCCAACAAAAATCAAGACTAATGAGACCAAAAAATAAAAAAATTAATAATTTAATCACGTCAGAACAAAACTGAACACCCTTTAAAAGAAGATAACATAGTCTAGAACCCCTAAAGGGAATCATGCACAACAGTCACAGCATACAATAAAAAATTACTAGACAGATGAAAAAGAAAATGTGACTCATAACAGGATCCAAGATGGCAACAGAGTAGGTGGAAGTTACACTCACCTCCCCCAGGACTAAACCAGAATTAAAACTAAATCATACAACAATCAGCCTGAATAACCAATTGAAGAATAGCTGAACACAATTCTTTTTTTAAAAAAGATTTTATTTACTTATTTTTAGAGAGAGGGGAAGGGAGGGAGAAAGAGGAGAGAAACATCAATGTGTGGTTGCTTATTGCATGCCCCCAACTGGTGACCTGGCCCGCAACCCAGGCATGTGACCTGACTGGGAATTGAACCGGCGACCCTTTGGTTTGCAGACCAGTGCTCAACCCGCTGAGCAACACCAGCCAAGGCTGAACACAGATCTTATAACCAAGGATTTACAGAAGATCGAGACTGGCAGGAAGGGCAAAGACATGAAAAGGGCTGGCCTTGAACAGGAGGGATATCTCAGGTTCAAAGGTACCCCCCTGAGGAGTGAGGGGTCTCAACTCCACACTGGGCAGCTCAGAGGAGCATCAATGCTTGAAAGAGGAGCCTGAATAAATCTGACTATGAAAAGCAGTCAGGACATGTCCCCATGGAGAGATGGGAGTTTGCTAGAAATCCAAGTGTCCTCTTAAAGGGCCAACACACAAAATCTTGTTTGCTGCCACATTCACCCTGGGCTCTGGTGGAAGGAAGGGGACTCAAGAGTGAACTGGAGTCACACAGGCAAAGATTGGTTTATACAGCTTTAGGAAAGGCTGAGGGGACAGCGGTTAAGGTCGTTGTGCTGAGTCTCTCTCCCACATTACCCAAAGATGCCTGTTCCTCACCTGAGCACTCCCCTCCACACAGTATCAGCCTTGGGGAATGCACTAGCCCATCCTCCCGACTCCTGGGATAAGCAGAGACACCCACAAACTGTGGATTCCTTTGTAGCTCAAAACAGGTAGCCCAAGGCTGATAACCAGCAGTGTCTGAAATTGACATGCACCAGAATCCCTCCCAAGAGGTCCCAGAACGAATAAACATCAGAGCATGACCCAGTTAGCTCCACAAGACACACACCGAAAAAACAAAGCTTGACAGGCACCAGACTCTGCTGGGTCAAATTCTACTTCATGGGCTCAGGTCCTGCACAGCAGCTTGTACACTGTGTTTAGTGTCAATCCTCAGTCAGCCAGCCAGCCTGAGGGTTAACCCCACCAACAGACTGACTAACAGCAAACAACACTCAACTGCAAAGAGAGGAGCTCAAACAATCTGCACAGGAACATTCCTGGAGCACCTACTGAAGTGATCAGAAAGTCTATCACCAAGCCCCACAGAACACCTACTATATAAGGCCACCATAGGAAGACTAAGACATAACGATCTACCTAATACACAGAAACAAATACAAAGAGGCAGTCAAAATGGGGAGACAAACTTATTCCTGTTCTCAAGAGAAATGCTTTCAGTTTTCCGCTGTTAAGTGTCATGTTGGCTGTGGGTTTGTAATATATAGCTTTTATTATGTTAAGGTTGTTCCCTCTATTCCCACTTTGCTGAGTGTTTTTTTTTTTTTTTTTATAAATGTGTGCTGGATTTTGTCAAATGTTTTTTCTGCATCTATTGACATGATAATATTATTTTTATCCTTCATTTTGTTCATGTGATATATATCACATTAATTGATTTGCAGATATTGAAATATCCTGGAATCTCAGGAATAAATCCCACTTGATCATGATGTATGATCTTCTAAATGTATTGCTGAATTTGATTTTTTGAGGATTTTTACATATATGTTTTTCATAGGCCTGTATCTATTCGTCCGTTAATTCGTGTATTTGCTTTCTGGTAAAATGAAGATTTGACTAACAAAAAAAAAAAAAAAAAAAGATATCATGCTCATGGATAGGAAGAACTAACATCATTAAAATGTCAACACCACCCAAAGCAATCTATAGTCAAAGCAATACCTATCAAAATACCAATGATGTATTTCACAAAACTAGAATAAATAATCCAAAAATTTACAAGGAACCATAAAAGGCCTCGAATAGCCACAGCAATCTTGAAAAAGAAGAACAAAGTTGGAAATATCATGCTACTTGATATCAAAGTGGTACCTCAGTACTTATTGTTAATTTGTTCCAGAATTAATAATGAGTGCCAAAACCGATGAGGACCAAATGATGAATGACTTTTCTCTTGTCACTGGCATTGTGACTCATACAAGTTCTGGCAAGTTCAACAAGTCCAGAAACATTTTTTTCTTATCAAAATGCAATGAGTACAGATTTTGACAAGTTCTGAATCCAACAGTAGCAAGGTATGACTGTTTACCGCAAGGCTACAGTATTCAAAACAGCATAATACTGGCATAAAAACAGACATTGATCAATGGAACAGAACGAAGAGCCCAGAAAAAAGCCCACGCCTATATAGTCAATTAATATCTGACAAAGAAGGCAAGAACGTACAATAGGGTAAAGACAGTCTATTCAATAAATGGTGTTGGGGAGGTAGTTTAAATGACATTCCACTGGAAAAAATTTTATTTATGCTAAACATATTTCTTAAAATTCTGAAATTGTATAATCAAATTAAATAAAAAGAAAAAATAAATATCTTAGTTATTAGTAGTAAATACTAAAAAATGCAACTGTCTACACGTATCTTTATATCTATATATCTATAATAAAATATGCTAAGATTCCCAGGCTAACATTTTCAAAGGAAATGACTGTATGCATTTTCTTTCTCAAAAAGTTTAATATTGTTAATTTTCTCATACTGATTTTTGTACATAAAAAAAGAGGTACTTCCTATGCACTCGATATTCAGTTATCAATATTTCCATGAGTAGCTATGTTACAGCAAATAATTAAAGATCAAAATATAACAAATAAAAAATTATCCTATACAAGCAGCTTAATGAAGCAATGAATTATTAAATAGTATTGTGATAATATTAAACTACTATTAAGTGAAAAAAATAAATGGTGTTGGGAAAGTTGGACAGATGCAAAAGAAATGCAACTAGACCATCTATCTGCTTATATCATAGGTAAAAATAAACTTAAAATAAATTAAAAATTTAAAAATAAGACTCAAAACCATAGACTAGAAGAAGACATAGTAAAGTCTCTGACATTTTTCTTAGCAACATTTTCTCTGACATATCTACTCAGGCAAGGGAAACAAAAGAAAAAATAAACAAATGGGACTACAACAAACTAAAAACTTTTGGCAGAGCAAAGGAAGCCATCAACAAAACAAAAAGACAACTCACTGATCGGAGAAGATACTCTCCAATGATATATCCAACAAGGGGTTAATATCCAAATTTTACAGAGAATTCAGACACCTCAACACCAAAAATTAAACAATGCAATTAAAAATGGGCAGAGGACCTGAATAGGCACTTCTCCAAAGAGGACATACAGATGGCCAACAGACATGAAAAGATGCTCAACGTCAGTTATCATCAGAGAAATGCAAAATAAAACCATAATGAGGTATCACCTCACACCTGTCAGAATGGCCATCATCAATAAATCCATAAACAAGTGTTGGTGAAGATGTGGAGAAAAGGGAGCCCTAGTGCACTGTTGTAGGGGTGCAGACTGGTGCAGCCCCTATGGAAACAGTGTGGACAGCCCTCAAAAATTTTAAGATGGAACAGCCTAATGACACAGCAATTCCACTTCTGGGTATATATCTGAAGAAACCTGAAACACTGATTCAAAGGAATGCAGTGTTATTTTCAATAGCCAAGGAATGGAAGCAACCCCAGTACCCGTCAGTTGATAAGTGGATAAAGCCGATGTACATACAATGAAATATTACTCGGCCATAAAAAAGAATGAAATCTTACCATTGGCAACAGCATGTGTTATGCTAAGTGAGATAAGTTAGTCATAGAAAGACAAATACCATAAAATTTCACTTACATGTGGAGCCTCAAGAACAGTATAAACAAACAATAAAACAGAAACAGACTCATAGATACAGAGAACAGGCTGATGGTTGCCAGAGGGGAGGGAGGGTTTGTGGGACTGGGCGAAAAAGGTGAAGGGACTGAGAAGTACAGACTGGTAGTTACAAAACAGTCATGGGAATGTAAAGTACAGCAGAGTCAATAACACTGTAATAACTATGCATGTTGCCAGGCTGGTACTGGATATCTCAGAGGTGAATTCTGTAAAGTATATGATTATCTAACCACTGTGTTCTACATCTGAAATTAATACAAAATAACATATTGAATGTAAACTGCATTCAAAAAATAAAACTTAAAAGAGGTAAATGTGACTCATAATAAAGAAAGTAGTCAAAAGAAACAGATCTTAAATGACCCAGATGTTGGACTTAGTAAACAAAGCTTTTAATATGCACTAAAGGACTTATAATGACATGGAAATTGCAATAAGAAAGAATCAAATGTAAATCCTAAAATTAAAAAATATAATTCACAAGATGAAAGCTTCACTGGATGGGTAAAACAACATATTGAAAACTTCAGAAATAAGGTTTAACAAACGTAAAGACAGATCAATATAAATTTGGTAAATGGAAAAAAATTTTAATTACAAAAATCATGTCAGTGACCTGAGGAAAATATCAAGTAATCTAACATATGTATATCACTGTAGTCTCTAAGAGAGAAAAGAGAATAAGGCAGAAAAATATTAAACAATGGCTAAAAACTTCCCATTTTGGTGGAAAATAAGAACTTTCAAATATTTACAGAAGCAGAGTAAGTACAAAGAGAATGACTCTCAGGCACATTATAGACCTGCTACTGGACACCAAAAATACAAATAATAATTCTTTATAGTAGCCAGAGGGCAGAAAAAGACCCATTACATACAGAAGAGCAGCTACATTAAAAATAGCTGACATCACAGTACAAAGAGCCAGAATACAATATAATGATATCTTTAAAGTGCTAGAATGAAAAAACTATCAAATCAGAATTCTACATTTAGTGAAAATATCCTTTAAATATGAGAGTAAAATTAACATTTTCTGATAAACCAAGCTGAGAAAATTCAACTCCAGTATATCTGCATTATACCAAAGGCTAAAGGAAGTTCTCAGCTTGAATGGAAAGACACTTGATGGAATTTCCCATCTAGAGGGAAAAATGAGTAAGACCAGAGATGGTAAAACTCAGTATGTCTAAAACGAACTCATTCCATGCACTTTTGTTGCTAGACTACCAACCAGAGGCCTATTCATCTTCCTCTTATATTCTTTCATTGGATCTTAATGTACATTACTATTTATTTAGTTGCCTAAGTAAGAAACTTAGGTCATTTAGGTCATCTCAAATATTCCCTTTCTCCACACATCCACTAAATCTTATTGAGTTTATCTCATTAAACTCCAATATATCTAGTTCTCTTCATCATCATAGCCACTACCTTAATTCAGGCTCTAATTTTTTACCAGAATTACTCCAAATCTTTCCAAACTAATTTTTCCTCCCAATGTCTTCAAAATCCCAACTATGTTTACCAAAAAAAAAAAAAAAAGAAAGAATAATCTAAAGCATGTTACTTCCCTATACAATATACTTTTAACATGAAATCAGTACTCTGTGGCATATGCACAAAGAGTTTAAATGATCTGGCCCCTACTCATTTTTCTGGACTCTCTCACATCCATTTTACATACTAAATTCTCAAGATTCGTGACAGAACCATAATCTTTTACTGTCAGGTATTCCCACATCCTGTTCTCTTTGCCTAAAATCACTATCCCTCAGCCTTTACCCAACTACAGTATTCCCTCACTTACCACGGGTATTACGTTCTAGATGCCCCCCTCCCCCCACGATAGGTGAAAATCCGCAAAGTAGGAACCTTACGTTTATTTTAGCATTTATATATATTTTAAGGCTTTGTAAACCCTTCCCACACACTTATGAACCATTCTCAGTCCCTTATTAACCTTATAGCAAAAAATCCGGGATAAATAAATATAATATTTTAAAAAATCCCGTGATAAGTGAACCGCGATATAGAGGGACTAGTGTAATGCACATTTAAATTTAGAGCTCTGCTTGGGTAGCTTCACCTGAGTTTCAAAGAACCTTACATGATCCTTCACCTCCAAGGTCTGAGTAAAGTAACACTCAAATATAATAGCCTATGAAAATTATCCCACTGTATTCTGATGTTTCTAACAGATTGGTTTTGTCTTTAAAATTTTGTGCAATAGACTTATGTTATTAAACTTACCTGACCAGTTGCTGACAAATCTGACATCCTGGAAGGCATCTGTAAACAAGGTAAATTTATTACTTAAAGGGGAAAATATTTTAGTTTAAACTGAACTATAGAAAATCCGTATAGAAGTACTAAACAAAGAAAAATTATATAGCTTAATTTTTCACTAGATATTGTTGGGGACCCCCGACCGCAGAGATCCCCTGGTGTTGCAGATGAAATGAAGACTTCCCAGGCAGCTTGTGCTAGGGGAGAGAAGGCCGGAAAACTTCTGAGAGACAAATGCCTCGACTGCCTTCCTCCAAGGTCTTTTATTGAGTGCAGTAAGCTTAAGGGCATAGAGCATGCACCTAAAGCTCATAGATCAATGTTAAACAGCGCTGATTACAGAAAACAGATATTGTTCAGGGATAACAATTGAAAGAATGTTGAGATCTCCCTCAGGGCAGGGTGTGTTGGACACAAAGACTTCAGATGGCCGTAAAATAGGGAGGATAAGTTCATTTTGAGTTGAAGTTAAAACCTCTGTTACTGGTACAAGGCTGGTTTGGCTCAGTGGATTGAGCGTCGGCCTGTGAGCTAAGTGTCGCTGGTTCGATCTTCCAGTCAGGGCACATCAGAGAAGGAAAACTCTGATTCCAAAAAACCTCCGCTGCCTTGCGGCATACCTGTTCAGGGGAAAGGCTAAGGGAGTAAACCCCGACAGAAAATCTGGAGCCGGAGTCCCTAAGGCGGTTTGACGTTGTAGTCAACACTGGCAACTCCTGCGGCGCACCTGAAGCCAAGCTGTATTGACTCCGTCTTTCCCTTGGACCCTTCAGCTGCGAAGAGAGGGGGGGTCTGCTGCATGGGCAACAGCAGACCCTCCATATCACCCTGCCCAGGCTCTGTAGCTTCAGCTCCGAGAGGACACTCCAGCATCATCGCAAGATGTCGATTCAACACAGGAAGAGACAGATACCGTGTCACTCCCGAGTCGGACTGCACAGCCATTCTCGGCGGTGCAGATAGACTCTTAAGAAGCTACACCATCGTCTTTCGAGGCTCTGTAGCTTCAGCTTCACTGGAGAGGACACTCCAGCGTCATCGCAAGATGTCGATTCAACACGGGAGGAGACAGATACCGTGTCACTCCCGAGTCGGACTGCACAACCATTCTCGGCGGTGCAGATAGACTCTTAAGAAGCTACACCATCGTCTCTCGAGACGGACGGCTGCCGACAAAGTGATCAAGCAGGGTAAAAGGACAGGGCAAGCTTCAAAGGACATAAACCACTTTCTCATGGCCCGATTCCCACCAGGTCCCACTGGCTACAGCATCGAGGCACATATGCACCCAGCTTTCCCAGTTTTCCAGTCAGGTCTTACAGGTTTCGTTTCCTTTACCTGGCCTGTGTGGGGCGCCAACTCTCAATACTTTCCCAGGGAACCCAGACAGATATCACAGGTGATGTTATACTTTGATTTACACTTTCGAGTAATTATTTTTTTTTAACTCACATGGTTTCCATATTTTAAATACAATTAGATACAACACAAAATCCAGAAACCACAGGAGAAAAAAACTAAGATTTAACTACATAAAAATAAAACATTTCTACGTGGCAAAAAAGTGCCACTAATGAAGTCTAAAAACAAACTAAGAAAAAATATTTGCAAACAAAATGTTAGTTTCCCTAATTTATAGAGCTTCATCAAACCAATATAAAAGGGAAATATATGAACATATAGTTCACAGTAATGACATAGATATGAAAAGGCATTTGATTAGAAAAAATATTTTTAAAAACCTCTAAGATAGTATCTTGGTGAGAATATAGAATACAGTAGTCTTGTATCTGTGGGTGGGAGTATAAGTAGATATAATTTCTATAAAGGGCAATTTGGCAATACTCATCAAAATAAAAAATGCAGATTCCTTCTCAAACTCTAATTCCAGTACTAAAAGTACAGGCTAAAAATTATCTGTCACATGTGTGCAAAGATTAATGTATAAGATTATTCACTACAGCATTTTTTTTGCCTAACAGCATAAAGAAAAACAGAACAGCTAAGATGTCCTTCAATAAGGACCACTTAAAACAAATTATGATGCAGACATATAATTTAAAAGGATACAACTATTAAGAACAAAGTGGTCAGAGACATGGAAACATGGAACAGACTGATAGCTGTAGGAGGGGAGAAAGGAAGGGGGAATGGGTGGAAAGAAGAAGGGATTAATCAAAGATCATGTATGAATGATTCATGGACATGAACATCAGAGAGGGGACTGAGTGTGGGAGAGAGGGATGGGCTGGGTAGAGGAAGGCAAAGGGGAAAAAAAATGGGGACAACTCTAAAAGAATAAATTTTAAAATAAAGTAGGGGGGAAAAAGGACAAAGCGGTTAGCGCCAAGATAACAAACACAATGGACTAAACAGTATGTACTGTAATTAAAAGTGGAACGGAAGGAGTAGATAGACATCTGCTTGGGCATGCAAAGACTGTATCTATTTCTGGAAGGTATTCCAAGATATAGGCAATAACAGTTTCCTTAAGGAAGGGGAACTTAAAGGAGACTTTCACTTATAACTTTGTGTACCTTGTAAATCCATTTGTTAACCCAATCATATAAAGTTAATTTTAAAATTCAATTAGTGTAGAAAGAAATAACCATTAACTGTTTATAAATTATGTCTCATATTGATAGCTATAGCAAAGGATACTTACTTAATAACAGCTTGCTATTTCTTTAACACCCAATGAGTATTTTTCTTATTTCAATTGCAAAGTGAAATTAACAAAATTATAGGAAATAAACTTACTAGTGATAACACAGGCTATTTTTTTAATAAAGCAAAATCATAATTTTCTCTCCATGAAAGAACAGTGCTTTATTGCTGGCACACTGAACGAAGGAGATCTAAATTCTTATCCCACTTCTATGAATTATTAGCCATGTGACCCAGTAAATGCCATTTATGCTCTCTGGTTGAAAAATGTGATGTTACATTGTAGGAACAATTAACAGTAAGCATAAAAATTAATAGTAACTACATATAATTTAAATAATAATTGCTTTTTAATAAATAAATTAGCAATACAATTTATATCTAAATTTCTAGAAGAGCCCAGAAGAAACAAAGGTATGCTTACCTGTGAGGGTCTTTGGAACTTGGTATAATGTATACACATTCCCTCTTGGTCAAAGTGCTTTCTATCCAGGATTTCTGGGACTAAAACAAAAAGTTTTAAAAGATGGTTTATAAATTAGCCCACTAATATTATAAGGAAATAATTATAACTACATAAAAAGAAATAGTCCTATAATATTTAGTTGTTTTCCACTTTACTATTTATTATATATTACATGCTTCCCGATGACAGCCTACCTAAAATATCAGAATCATTTCATTTAAGTCCAGTGTGATCTAGATGACTACATCTACAGCGCTGTGCACATACTGTTGCTTCAAATAAACAGAACGAAGGGAAATCAAGTTTGCGGTTCCCACTGTGGGCCAAAAACGTCAAGAGGAGCTAATGCAATCATTTAAAAGCCTATTAAAAGTGATTGTCAGGTTTAACAAAAAAAAAAAAAAAAGAAAACCTTGCAGTAGGCTCTCTCCGGAGGACGCCCATGCCTTTCTTCTCTCTCAGGCATTCATCTCCTCACCTCCAAGGGTACTCACAGGACTTGCAATCAGGGAAACGAAGGGGCAGTGGCAGTTGGTCCCAGGCTTACCCTCTTAATCTGCCTCAAAGACCCATTTTTCTCTGACTTTTCAGTGATCTCACTTCTTTCCTATGAAGTCCTAAAGAACCAAAGCAGAGCACCACCTAGGCTCTCTCCTGTTGCTTCTTCTACTCTAAGCCCTTTCTTTCACTGTCCCCAGCCTCAATAAACATACTCTCGAAACCAAACAAACAAAAAATCCACCTTGTTATAGTGTTTCTAAAATAAATGCCTAAAGGATAAAGACATGGAATAGTTAATGGCATTAGGTAGAAAAAGATATCAAGCAAATTCTAACCAAAAGACAGATAATAGAAAAAAATAGATGGTAACATCAATAGGGTTAGTGCAGGTTATCACATGATTACAAATGTTTGATTCACCAGATTGCTGTAACAATCTTAAATATGAATAACCAAATAAGATAAGTCTCAGATATAAAAAGCAAGAAATTAATAGGGAGAATAAGGCAAATCTAGTATCATCATGGAAAATTAACTCATTTCCCTCAATTATTGTGAATCTAAAATTATTTCATATTAATTTCTTATAGCACTACTTAGGCTTCTGCCTGGATGCTTAAACTCTGCGCCCTGCTATGTGTAATTGATTAAAAAGGGATTATGTACTGAGATAGGCAAATTAGGATAAAGATCTTCAGTTTCATCCTATACAGATTTAGATGTAGATATACAGTATTATATCTGACCAGGACGGTATAAAAAGGAAGAGCCTTTATTCCAAAAGGAAAGCTCTAGAAGAGCTATTCTAGACAAAATTATGATAGCTGAAGTTTTGCAGGCTCCCCCGAAATTCTTCAGGTACCATAATGATAAACTTTAGTTTATCCTCCAAATTCTCTAATCCTAGTACCAAAATTCTACCTGTCATTCAAAAATGTTCATTTCTTAGGTCAATGGTTCTCCTTTAAATAGACTCACTTCACATTTTACAGAGGAAATTGAAGCAAGAAGAGAATGTCTACAACTTCTATCACATCTATCTACACCCACATATTCTGCCTTCTTCCCTGTGACTATTTCTGTTTTTATTTAAGTCCAACCACTCTACTTGTGTCCTAGGTCCCTACCCCTCACTAAAAGACACTCTACACCAATTCTCCCTTAATTTTTTCCTTCTTTATTAACTCATTCCTAACAGCCTGCAGTATGCTATTATTCTCTGTATTTTAAAAAACAAAACACAAACCTTTGCTTGACTACAGTTCCCTCTCAAGTTAACACTGTTTCTGCCTCCATCTATAGCAAAAGATCACTGGAAAAACATTTTCCCACTTTTCTTCTTTCTAAAACCCACTCCAGTAAAGCTTTCAAGCCAATGACTTCCTCTAAATCCAAAAGTCAATTTTTAGGACTCATCTTCATTGATATATCAGCAGCATTTAACAAATTTGATCATTCCCATCTTCCTGAAACATTTTCATCAGCTAGTGTGGTTTCCTTCCCTTTGTTGGCCACTCCTTTTACCTCCTTGCTGATTCCTCTTCTCCCCAATATTTGGATTTCTTTTCTCCACTTACTTTCACTTTCGGTACTCACCTCCAGTATACCATCAATACACTGGATGACTTCCCATTTATACTTCCATGCCAGATCCTTTCCTGAGCTCCATGCTCATATATCCAACTGCCTACTCAACAGCTTCATTTTGATGTCTAACAGGTATCTCAAACTTAACATGGACAAAATTGAACTCATCTTTCACCCAAACGTTCATTTTTCATTCAGTCTTCCACATCTCAGTGAATGGCAACTCTACTCTTCCAGTTCTATTCTATTCTTTGAAGATTTTATTTATTTATTTTTAGAGAGAGGGGAAGGGAAATAAAGGGAGAGAAACATCAATGTGCGAGAGAAACTTCAATCAGTTGCCTCTCACACGGCCCCAACTGGGGACCTGGCCTGCAACCCAGGCACGTGCCCTGACTAGGAATTGAACCAGTGACCTTTTGGTTTGTAGGACAACACCCAAACCACTAATCCACACCAGTTAGGGCCAGTTTTATTATTTAAGGCAAAAATCTTAATGCCATCCTTGATTTCTTCTTATACAAGGTTTGTCCGGAAAAAGTCCAGCCATTGTTAATATAATGAGAACAGTTTGCACAACATGGATGCAGCCTAGCAGTCAAGGAGAGAGGACTGGAATGTGCAGATGTGAACAATGACAACTTCACTGAACTAGTCAGTGGGGGCGGTAGATGCCACTGAGTGAGCATGTGTACTGTGTAGACGTTGCTTTCAAAATGACTGAATGAGTAGAGCAATGAATCTGCATCAAATTTTGCGTTAAGCTTGACATTCCTCCACGGAAACTATCTGGATAATTCAAAAGGCAGCAGCTATGAGCAACTGTTGATTAGCAGCTTCATCATGACATCACGCACACTCGTGCATCACGTCCCGTGCAGAGTTCTTTGGTGAAATGTCAAATCACCCTGGTGACTCAGCCCCTCTATAGCCCAGATTTGACACCCTGTGACTTCTGGCTTTTCCCAAAACTAAAATCACCTTTGAAAGAGAAGAGATTTCAGACAGTCGATGAGATTCAGAAAAATATGACAAGGCAGCTAATGGCGAATGGGAGAACTGTATGAGGTCACAAGGTGCCTACTTTAAAGGTGACTGAGGCATCATTGACCTATGTACAGTGTTTCTTGTATCTTCTTCAATAAATGTCTCTATTTTTCACATTCATGGCTGGATACCTTCTGGACAGACCTTGTATACTTCATATATATAATCCCATGAGCAAAACCTATGAGCTTGCCTTCAAAACATATCCAGAATCAACCACTTCTCAACCTCTACTGCTACTATTCTGATTCAAGTATCATCACCTCTTACCTGGCTTACTGCAGATTCCACTCATGCCACCTTTCAGTCTATTCCTCAAGAGAGATTAAGTTATCCTTTAAAAATATGTCATATGTCACTTCTCTGCTCAAAACTTTCTAATACTTTCACATTTTACTCAAGAGTTTTATAAAAGCAAAACTTCTTACAATAATATTTAAGGTCCTAGTGTTCTGCCTCTCTGCATCCTAAACTCATGACTTTCATTCAATCAGCCGCTTCAAGTCTTTGAGCAAATGTCACCTTCCTGTTGAGGCCTATACTATTTTAAAATGCCAGCCCATCCCTCCAAGTCCCTTATGCAACTACAGAACAGCAGAACCATTGCCAGGATCATATTTAGAGCATCATCTTGAGAACTAAAAGATCTGGCCATGTTAGTTAAACCGCTGGTATATTATTTCTATTCTGGCCCCTTCTCCCACTCCACAACTATACATTGAAGCTAGGCAGAGTGTCTAAAATTGAAAAGACGTTTATTCATGTGACTTCTGCTTGTACGTTGAAAAAAAATCATCTGGTAGTGCTGCTAATATGTGATGATGTGAGGTTGAACTTCTTCCAAAACCAATTTAACCTACAGCTTTGAACTCATGAAAATTTCATTATGCTCCTAGTATTCAAAAACATAGGATTTAGGGATTGGCACCAAAATTATACTGTGATACGATGTTTAAAAGGTTGCTTCTCTCTTTTGGAAAATCAGAACTGGTATGCAAAAAAAGGGGGCAGATTAACGGTTGCACTTATTCCTATACGCTTACCAGTTTGTCTGTTTATTACTTAATGAAATCCAGACACAAATAGCATAAAGTGTGACAAAGATTTATCTGAAATTTCTCCCTGTGAGCTATTCAGAAACAACTGGGAGAGACCACAACTCAGATCCATGCTATGTGAATGAAGTCCACCAAAGTCAGATTCCACAACTAGATATTTAATATATTAAAATAATCTACTGAATAATGGAAATATAGATGTACTGAGAAGCACTCAGTTTGCTCTGGTATCACTATAAAAGTTTTGACTTAACTAAATCATTTTCAGTTTATCAGCATACACCCAGAGCCTACAATATAAATGAAAGATGGACAAAAGGTGAACACACAGTATGAGCAAATGTGTTAACCAAGAATACAGTGGAACTCTTTAAGGAGTTCTGGTAAACAACTATTTGACAAAAACGGAAGAAGCCTAGGGGAAGTAGGGGTTCAAAACAAGCATCCCCAAAATGTTCCTCTTTGACATGTGTATTATTTTGAGCTGAAGGCAATTAACACCCTTCAGGCTCACAAGAAACTTTTATCTCTCCCTTAAATAATTTAAATTAGGACCCTAGCCCATAAAAAGTTATCACCAGAAATAACTTTTTATGACGTATTTATAGGGCAAGGCAAACTCTAATCACCTTATCCTGTGAATGACCTTCCTCCTCTCTGATGCACCAAAGCATCTTATCTCATCCTTAACTAAGGATGTCATAAACACCTCATTTTCCCTTTCTGTCTTTGAACCCCTCATGTATGTGGTGTCTCAGACTCTCTCATGTATGTGGGATTCCCATGCAGATGTATGTATTAAATTTGGTTATTTTCTCTTGTTAATCTGTTTTGTGTAGATTTAGTTATAAGACTCAGTAAAAAAAACCTTAAGGATGGAAGACCTCCTCCCCCACAGGGAGGATTTGAGAATATATGCGAGTATATGTTAATTATACCTCAATGAAAAAGAAATAGCACTTGGTTTTCTAGGCATTCTTCAATAATGTTAAATGTTAAAAAAAAAAGAGAGAGAGAATATATGGGAGTGGACAAAAGCTATGCAATGTAACCCTGTACAATTTAGATCCTCTTTTTTCCTCCTCCTCTTCACAGGACAATTAAGCTGAAAACCAGCAAGGATAGAGTAGAATTAAACAACACTATCAGCCAATTTTACTTGGTGGAATTTAAAGAACACTCACCCAACAACATATATTGATACAGGACTGAATGTCCAGATAATGTCTGAAACCTCA
Source organism: Furipterus horrens (assembly GCF_987537825.1). Taxonomy (NCBI): domain Eukaryota; kingdom Metazoa; phylum Chordata; class Mammalia; order Chiroptera; family Furipteridae; genus Furipterus; species Furipterus horrens. Next base: position 155,688,365 of record NW_028327173.1, read on the forward strand.
ACAGGAAAAAAGAAAAAATCAATTCAACTAAAAAATGGGCAAATTTCACCAAATAAGCTATGCTTATGAAAATGCAGCTCTAAAACCACAATGAGATCCTATTTCACAACCTCTAGAAGGGCTATAGTCAAAGGTCAACAATAACAAGTACCAGCAAGAATGTATAAACTGGAACTCTCATATGACCCTAGTAGGACTGCAGAATGGCATAAACACTTAGGAAGGAAAAGTTTGGTTGTTTACTAATAAGTTAGACATGATTTCCATGACAAAACTCCTAAGTATCCCCCATGAAAAATGAAAAGATGTTCACACAGAGACTTGTATTTCAAAGTTCACAGAAACATTATTCATAACAGCCAACAAAATGAAATATCCATCCAATGGTATGGTATACTACTTAGCAATAAAGAGGAACAAGCTAAGTATAACATGCTACATTGCTGGACCTCAAAAACATTACGTTAAATGGGAAAAGACAGACACATAATTCCATTTACATAAAATTGTTATAAAAGGCAAAACCACAGAAAACAGTTAAGTTTAATAATTCCCTGGTGTTAAGAATGAGGGCAGGGATAAACTGCAAACAAGTACATGGGAATTTTGTGAGGTGACCAAAGATTTCTAAAACTGGACTGTGCTGGTTATAAAACTAAATAAATTTATTAAAACCATCAAATTTGAACACTTACACAAAGGGCAAATTTTACAGTATGTGCATTATACCACAATAAAGCTGTTCAAAAGGCAGGGGAGGGTTTTTAGGTAGTAAAACAGAATGAGGAGGTCAAATGTATGTTTAATCAGAGTTCCAGTAGGAAAAAGGGGAAATCATGGGCAGAAGCAATGTTTAAAGAGAGGATGAGACTCTCTGAGAACTGATGAAAAAACTCTAATCCACAGACTGTGAAAACCCAATCACCAAGCAGAATTATTTTAAAAATCCACATCAAAATATGTATTAGTAAAACTTCACAATATGATGATAAAGAAAAAAACTAAAAAAAAAAAAAACAAACAAAAAAACGTTAATTTAGGCTAGGTTAGAGGTAGAACATTTCAGAAATGATCTTCTATTATAGTTACAAGTTTATACTTATAAAATACTTTGAGGCATGTTTTAAAAAATAAATGCCCCAAAGATGGTGACTGTTTATAAATTGCTTTGAACAACAAAATGAAGGTCAAAGGTGTACAAAGACCACCAAGGGATTCTTCTTGGGCTCAACCAGATATAAAGAATCCCATTAATATCCACACTTGGCACCAGCATCTTAGAAAAACAGATCAGGGGTCACAGATTATCAACAAGGCAGCATCAATTGTACCCCTTTGCTCAGTGGGAGTCCTGGGATCAACCATGCAGCACAGAGCTCAAGTGCAAGGTGACAAAATACACATTGAGAAGGTACAAGATCTGACTTGCCTCATGCCTCTCAAAAGTCGCTGTCCCTTATTACAACTTCATAGACATAGCTCCCAAGTTCCCTTCAAGGAATATGCCCAATTATGGGAGTCACCACACACACAGGAAAACTCAAAGTTATGACTTCCCTCTTACTAGATATTTATAGTTTCTCAATCCACATATAATCTATCCACGTCACATAAAAAAAATGTTGCCTAAAAACACAGTTGACTGTATCTTCTGTAAAACCTTTACCCAAAGTGCATATAACAAGAAATAATTTTAGTAGATACAGCGTCTTTGCCAGGGACTGTTCTAAATGCTTTATATGCATTAATTTATTCTATACTCACAGTAATCCTATGAGTTTGGTACAATTAGTATTTTCACGTTACAGATGCAGAGAGAGACTCAGACATGGAAGTTAGGAAACTGCCCAAGGTCAAACAGCTAAGTTTGTCCTGGCTCCAGTCTCTACTGACATTTTAAGAGAAATTTAGATACGCATTTCAAAATCACTTCATATGCTTTAAATAAGCCACCTTTCTTACATCTGTTTTGAAACCTAAATAAGGAGAAATATATCAATTACTTTCAAAAGTGGAATTCCTATGTGATCACACTGTATAAAATTTTCTGAACAGGAAAAATACAAAAAGAACAGAGAGGTTAACTACCTCTCCTAAAAGGTATTGTTAATTACTAACTACTGGTAACCAGTATTAGCTTTTCCCCTTTTCTTTCTCCTATTCTGCTCCTCATCAATAACCTGCCCGAAGCAACTCTATAGTTAATCAAACCAAGGCAAAGACAGGGATGGAGGAAATAGATCAATAGATTTCAAAATGACTTCTCTAGAGCAGGCAGTTAAGTCTAAATGCTGGTTTGCAAAACTTTGGATATTAATTAATTGAAATACTCATAAAAATGAATCACAGATATATACTTCTCATAGCTTATGCCTTCCTAATTAAATGTAAATAAAAATATTCTCACTGACATTTTTATTTAAGAGAGTTATATATGGAAGAAAAAATGAATTCAAATAGCATTTAACATAAGTGACAAGACTCTCTTTGGGATGATTAACCTGGCAGGGAGACAAGTAAAAGTAAACTAGAGCTACCACTGTCTTTTGGGGATGGGCAATGGGGCATGGACTAGTAAAGAATACAACAAATAATTTCTAAATTCTTTATTTTTGTACAATGCCTTATAAAAATAAACATTACAGATTATTAGTATCATCCTAGTTTCTCATCTGTCATTGAAATTCACCTCTACTATTATTTCCAACAACACATGTAACTTATCAGGGCCCAAATGAACACCTTTTCCCTTAAATGGATACTTCCTTCAATATCCACAGTTAATAAGAAAAGTATGGCTATACTCTAAAAAGGGAATCAGCAACAACCCAATTAAAAAATGGGAAAAGGGCCTGAACAGACACTCCTCCAAGAAGGACTTACAGATGGCCCATAGGTATATGAAGAAATGAAAACATCACTAACCAACAGAGAAATGCAAATTAAACCACGGTCAGAATGGCTACCATTACTAAATCAACAAACAACAAGTGTTGGTGAGGATGTGGAGAAAAGGGAACCCTAGTGCACTGTTGGTGGGAATGCAAACTGGTGCAGTCACTGCGGAAAACAGTATGGAATTTCCTCAAAAAACTAAAAATGGAACTGCCTTTTGACCCAGTGATTCTAGTGCTGGGAATACTACTGTAAACCCTAAGAAACCCGAGACACCAATTCAGAAGAACCTATGCACCCCTATGTTCATAGCAGCACTGTTTAAAAGAGCTAAGTGCTAGAAACAGCCCAGGTACCCATCAGTAAATGAGTGAATTAAAAAACTGTGATATTTTACACAATAGGATACTATGCAGCGGAAACAAGAAGAAACTTCTACCTTTTGTACAGCATGGTTGGAACTGGAGAATATTTTGCTAAGTGAAATAAGCCAGTTGGAAAGACAAATACCATGTGACCTCACTTACAACTGGAATCTAATGAACAAAATAAACTAACGAAAAAAATAGAACCAGAGACATGGAAACATGGAACAGACTGACAGCTTGGGGGGGGGGGGTGGAAGGAGGGTCAAGAGACTAGTTAAAGATGTATGAATGACTCATGGGCATGGACAACGGAGAGGATTGACTGTGGACAAGAGGGGTAGGCTCGGTGGAATGGGGGAAAGAGGGGGCAAGACTGGGACAACTTTAATAGAATAAACAATAATTAAAAAATAAAAAATAAAAGGGGAATCAGCAAATTTTTTCTATAAAGGACCGGATAGTAAATACTTCAGGCTTTCTGGACCACATACTGTCTATGTTACCTATTCTTTGTTTTGTTTTGTTTTAACCCTTAAAAAAAAAAGTAAGAACCATTCTTGGCTCAAGGCCATACAAAATAAGCCTTGGCCAGATTTGGCCCACAGGGCATAGTCTGCTCTAAGTCCCATAAAAGCACAGGTCTTTCCCGTTATCTCTGAGTCAATTCAGTCCAACAAGCACTTGCCAAGCCCCTCAGATTCTTCCCCTACACTGTTTCTTGGCCGCTAATGTCCCTCCTACCCAGTTATATAATCCAAGTAAATCCTTGTATTAAGAGTTGCTTTTCAATTGCGGTGGGGGGGCGGTAGTGAGTTTTGCACATTAATAGTTACTTTTCAATAGACTTTGAATAGAAAAAGCATTTAAATAAGCCTTATGGATGTAACCATAAAACCGTAACATCAAAAAACAAAAACTCCAGTGTTTGAGTACATACATGTAGCTTTTTTCCAGAAATAAGTCTTTTCCGATGACAATCTAAGACACTTTAGCCATTTTTAGTACTCATTTTTGTCAGTATTTTATGATAAAATATAAAACTATTCAAAACACAGATGCTATTGGATTTCAAAACCTAGAACAAATCTTGCTCACAATTAGTTTCATTTTATCATTGTTATAAATCAACAAACAGCCAGTACTATGTCTTTAACAACCTCAAACCTTCCATAGTTTAAACTGAAAAATCCATCCAAAACTTAAGCAAAAAAAGTCACTTTGCTAAAATCACTTAGCTAAAGTCACTTAAATCATGTCACTCCAGTGCTCACAAATGCCTATAGGGACATACAACTAGCATGTTTCAAGATTATCTCCAATAGCTTCCCCTGCCTTAAAGTTTACTAGTTTTGTTTATTTCAAGGGCTTACAGCCGCTCATTCTGTTTGTGTGTGCATCAAATGGAAAATATATTCTCCCCCCACAGAGCATTCTTGTTATTTATAGCCTTCATTTATTAATTAGGTATTGCCTTCAGGTACCTGATAGTCACATACCCCAGCTGAGAGTTGTAAGTCCTTCACAATGATAGGTTTCCACAATTCTTTATTTTCTGAGTTTCTGCTCTGTCATCAATTACCCAATCAAATTGGCACTGGATTATAAACTACATATATAAATTCCTAATTTTATGCTTCTTTTGCTAGGCTGCATTACTGAATTTTACCAATAGATGGCACACTAAAAACAAAAATCTGACAATTCCTAAGCAAACGATCCTTATTGCTAGGTAAAGTAAAAACTATAATCACAGAATGTTAGCACAAGAAGGAAATTTAAGTATCATTTACTTAATTTCAGTGGCTAAAGAGCACAGATGCTGGAGTAAAATTAACGCAAGTTAGAATTCTAGCTCTGTTGTTTAGTTACCATCTATGCAACTTTAAGCAAATTTTTGAACATTTTTCTTTACCGTTAACTAGAATAATAATAGTACCTATCTACAAATGTTGCTCTAAAGATTAAACAAAATGATCCATGCAAGGTGTTTTAGCACAACACCTGGTACATAGCGAAATCTCAACAATTCTATAAATTATATTGATAAATTCTTCCTGTCTACCAGCAATAGGCACACATACATTATAAATAAATCCTCTAACCACTTCCTACTCTCCAAGCAAATCAGTATCAGCACATCCTTCCTGCCTAGATGCTGGTGGAAAAAGCTGGGAAAAAACTTTTTTAATTGCTTAAAAATTCTACTTCAAAGTAACACATTGAAATGAATGTATTTTTACAACTAAATACACTGTATGATTCTATATATTAATATTATGAAAGTTCTACGGGACTAACCTTCCCATAGACAAAAACCATAAACTTTGGACAAAATAAAATTTAAAAATGACTACTTAACAGCACTGAAAACAGCCAAAAGGCAGAAATTGCTTGGAGCCTATACTTGGAAAAAAGAAATAGCAAAGGTGAGTCTCTCATTTTTTAAGGTGTATTTTGTTTTGTTTTGTTTTAACCTGAAGACATGTCCTATCCACACTTACTGAGCAGCTAAAACTCCAATAGAAATCCCAGTCTTACTGGCATGAAGAACCAGAATATCAAGTTCAAGGTAACAAGAACACCAGGAAAGTGGTGAGAAAAATTCTGCAAAAAATGAGAATCTCAGAAAGGGAACCCTAAATGTTGCATATTAACTCTGCTCAAATCTCTGACTGACCCATGAAGTACATATATATGCAGACTCCAAGCAGCCCAGTTAAGAATAAAAGAACTCAATAGATATTTTTTGCTGTCCCCTGAAGGAGACAGAGTTTGGAATGTGAACACAGTAAAGTTAACCAATTACTATCATATTCGGTGTGACTGCTATAACAAATACCATAAGAATGGGTGGCTTAAACAACCAAAATTCATTTTCTCACAGTTCTAGAGACTGGAATCCAAGATCATGGTGCCAGCAGGGTCAGTGTCTGGTGAGAGTGCTCTCCCTGGGTTGCAGACAGCTCTTTTCATTGTGTCCTCACATGGTCAAGAGGGCAAGCAAGATCTCTGGTGTCTTTTCTTATAAGGGCCATACCCTCAAGACCTCATCTAACCCTAATTAAATTCCAAAGGCCCCATCTCCAAATACCATCACAATGGAGGTTAATTTTGCGGGGAATAACACTTAACTTGGAGGGGTGCAGGGACACAAACATTCAGTTCATAATAACTACTTTAAAAAAAATTAAAAAGTCTCCAGAGGACTATAATAAAACCTAGAGTCTCTACAAGGTAACATTCACAAAGTTTATGGTACAATCCAAAATTACTAGGTATAAAAAAACAGAAAAATGTGACCCATATAAAATTAAAAAGGAATTTGTCTACTAATGAAATGCATATACTTAAAAAACTAAATAACACTATAGACCTAGAAATTCCAAGTCACGTGATAAATCTGTACATAGGTCAACATGCCTGTCATCAATGGCACAGACAATGACAAAGTAAAATTACGGCTAGCCCAAAGCAAAATGTTGAAATAGGCTGGCACTGTCTAACTTCCTTTACGAGTCCAATTCATCTGACCTTCTGGCACTCTTACTGGCCCCTTATCCTAGAGTTCTGCTCTTACTCTTAATTGGCTGCCAACTAGTTAACTAATTAACTAATAATTCAGATGTGAACACTTTGAGAGGTTTTTTTTTTAATTGAGCTTTATTTTTTTTAGAGGTTTATTTTATTCTCATTCAAAAGAGAGAGGAAGGGGGAGGAAGAGAAAGAGAGGGAGAAACATAAATGTGAGAGAAAGTCACCAATAGGCTGCCTCCTGCACACATCCCAACAGTGGATCAAGCCTGCAATCGAGGTATGTGCCCTGACTGGGAATCGAACCTGTGCCCAAGTTCAGTTACGGGACAACGCTCCAACCAACTGAACCTCACTGGCCAGGGCCCTTTGAAAGGGTTTTAAAGGCACTGTTAAAAAACCTCTGTGGAATAACAAATAGCTGGCAAACTTTTATATATTAAAAAATCACATTGAATTAACTCCAGACCCTTGACTGTGTAGAGTCCTACTATATCCAATTTTATTTTCTACTGGGTCTGCTTTCCTGCCGATCTCATGGAGATTGTTACCCTGATTTTTTTAACAGCTCAATATGGCCTCAGATTTATGGGATAGAAAACAGGATAAAGAGAAGTGTGAGCAATTGCCATCATACCATACCATGGAGTCCAAGATATTAAATAACTTAAGACTAGGCACAATTAAGTCTAAAAAACAGTCAACCTCAATTTAGCTCAAACAGTACTTTTTTTTCTCAGGTATTCTAGAGAAAGTCTTACCTAAAATAATTCATTTTAACATAAAGAATTATTAGCAAAATGAAAAAGGATCAAAACTCATCTTTTTAGAATAAATATCCATGTTGGCAAGAAAAATAATCATTTTAAATTTCTTAGGTTAAGTCAAAAAATTTTACCTCGACACTAACATTGCTTTAAAAAATCAAAATAAACATTAACAGAGAAGACAGAACAAAGAAATAAATTGCCAAGAAACAGAAACATGTGTTTAAGAAAACTGGGTATATAATGGAGAGAGCAATACCAATCAGGAGGAAACATGAACTACTACAGTATATGAACATAAACTATCAAACTAAATCCAAAAATGAATACTACATGAATTAAAGTCAAAATGTGAAAAGCAAAACTCTAAACTTTTTACCAAAAAAAAGAAGAAAAAAAAGCTTTATAAATTTAGGATAAGAAAAAGCATATGCTATAAAGGAAATATTGGTAAGTTATTACACTAAAAGTAATAACCAATGCAACAGCCTAAAAGTAAGTAAATAGCCTACCATTAACAAAATGAAAAATTAAAAGCTATAGACTGGAGAAGATATTTGCAGCTCATAAAAGCAAAAACAATACTATCCAGGATACATAAAAACTTCCACAAGTAAATAAATAAGAAAAAATAATCTAATATAAAATTGAGCAAAGGTTATATATAGCCAACTCACCAGAAAGAAGGTAACCATAGCCAAAAACGTGTACCCTGAAATAACACTCAACGTTATTGGTGGCCAGTGACATGCAAATTAAAACAAGAAACTTTTTTACATTCATGGGTCTGGCAAAATAAAATAACCTAATCAAAGTGTTGGCAAAGGAGGTTTTAAAAGGGGACCTCTTATAGGGAGTGTAAACTGCACTGCTACTTGGTCAACACTTGGGCAATAGCTATAAAGTTGAAGATGCACCTACTCCATGACCCAGCAACTCTACTTCTGGATAGACATCCTAGAAAAATTCTCACATTTGTACATAAGTTGGTACATACAAGAATGTTGCATCACTTTTTGTAAAGAACCACCTAAATGCCCAATACAGTAAAATGGACAATGTATAGCACAGTCATATAATGAAATAATATATAACCATTAAAAGGGACAAACTAGACCTTACAACTATCAACATGTATAAATCACCAAAACCTAAAGTTAATTAAAAAGAAAAAAAAGGAGGGGGGGGAATTTATAAAAAGGTGTACATAATTCCATATATATATAACTTGGAAACACCAAAAAAAAAAAAATCATACATTAAATATACCCTGAGACAACACTATAAAAGCATGCATAGGAACAGTGAAGACTAGTTGTTATGTCTACAGAAGGGGAAAGTAAAATGGGATTTTGATGGTGTACGTGGGAGACTTCAATTTTAGTTGTAATATGTTATTTCTTAAGCTGGGTAAAGGTATGTGAATGTCTGCTATGTTATGACCTATCTGAATTCTGTAACAACAACAAAAAATTACCTAAGCCCTGGCTGGTGTGGCTCAGTGGATTGAGTGCTGGCCTGAAAACCAAAGGGACACCGGTTTGATTCCCAGTCAGGGCACATGCCTGGGTGCAGGCCAGGTTCTCCAACTGGGGGTGTACAAAAGGCAGCCACACACTGATGTTTCTCTCCCTTTCTTTCTCCCTCCCTTCCTCTCTCTAAAAACAAATAAATAAAATCTTAAAAAGAAATTACCTAAGAATTCCAATTATATACATTTATTTTTTTTAATTACGTAATTGCAAATAGTACAATTTAAATTCTTCATTTTTATTCTTGTCTTTGTTAAAATATTTACCCCAAAGCAATAGAATCTGTGGAATTAAATGGAAATAAGCAATTTACCAGAGACAGAGTTCAAAACACTGGTTACTAGGATGCTCAAGAAACTCATTGGTTACTTCAACAGCATAAAAAAGACCCAGGCAGAAATGAAGACTACACTAAGAGAAATAAAGAACAATTTATAGGGAACCAACAGTACAGTGGATGAAGATGAGAATCAAATCAATGATTTGGAACATAAGGAAGAAAAAAACATTCAATCAGAACAGCAAAAAGAAAAAAAGAATCCAAAAATATAACGATAGGCTAAGGAACCTCTGGGACAACTTCAAACATAACAACATTCAAATCAGAGGTGCCAAAAAGAAGAAAAAGAGCAAGAAAACTTCCCTAATCTGTCAAAGCAAGTAGACATACAAGTATAGAAAGAACAGAGTCCCAAACAAGATAGATGCAAAGAGGCCCACATGAAGACACACCAAAATTAAAATGCCAAAGGTTAAAGATAAAGAGAGAATCTTAAAAGCGGCAAAAGAAGAAAGTTACCTGCAGGAGAGTTCCCATAAGACTGTCAGCTGATTTCTCAAAAGAAACTGTGCAGGCTAGAAGGGAGTGGCAAGAAATATTCAAAATGATGAAGAGCAAGGACCTATAACCCAGATTACTCTATCCAGCAAAGCTATCATTTAGAATGGAAGGGCAAATAAAGTGCTTCCCAGGCAAGGTAAAGCTAAAGAACTTCACCATCATCAAGCCCTTATTATATGAAATGTTAAAGGGACTTATTTAAGAAAAAGAAGATCAAAACTATGAACATTAAAATGGCAATAAATCCATAACTATCAATAATTGAATCCAAATAACAAACTAAGCAAACAAGCAGAACACAAACAGAATCATAGATATGGAGAGTATCTGGAGGGTTAGCAGTTGGGAGGGGGAAGGTAGAGAATGGGGGAAAACGTGCAGGGATTAAGAAGTACAAACTGGTAGGTACAGAATTGATAGGAGCATGTTAAGAACAGTATCAGTAACAGAGAAGCCAAAGAACTTACATGCATGACCATGGACATGAACTAAGGGTGGGGACTGCTGGAGAGAATGAGGGTACCGGGTGGATGGGGGCAAAAGAGGAAAAACTGGGACGATTATAATAGCATAATCAATAAAATATATTTTAAAATAAAATAAATATTATTATTCTCTATTACAAAACTTGAACATTCATATTGTGTGATGATCAACCTTGTTGATACATTCATAATAAGAGTTCTATGGTTTTTATTGAAGAGTTCTACCCATCACAGAAATTTATTTAGTCTAATAAGGACTTTTCCAATCTACTAAAGATCCACTCAAACTAGTAAGTCTCTGCACTTTGTTAAAACAAAATGTATACAACTGAGTTGTCAATAATCTATGCTTGGTAATAAAGAAAATCCTTTAGGTTTTATAGCATTTGAGGAAGATATGATATAATCAATGTTTTCCAAAAAGTTAACACATTTTTCAATGACCTTAACATTTTTAGTTAACATTATACCTGTTATGTGAGATATCACACATAATACATATACATGGCCCAGAATACCAAGACCCTTCTCTCAGTTTCTATAATTTTGCAAGTCAATACCTACTCTACCACTTATTAGCCTGATGACCTTTGTGATTTTTGCCTCTCTGTTCCTTATATAAATAATGAGTGGAAACAATGTCTACTTGGTAGAGTTTTCTTGGGAAAGTAATATATGCAATTGATATAATGTGAAAAATTAAGAGGAATGGCCCAACTAAATGTTAATACATGTTACCTAATATTACGAAAATTTGTCTAAAGCTTATTATACTCTTTTCTTAGTCAAGAGTATCTCCTGGTTATTTGGTATGGTAAATTATACTCTAGACAAGGAAGGCCACTGATTCACATACTAAAGGGTAATTTACAGCCCTGTATTTCTAGTCTAGCTAAAGTTTTTCCAGTATCCTCCTTATAGTAACAGTCTATTTTTCAAGATAACTTTGATTCTATCATTCCCAATGTACTACCAAATTGCCAGAGAAAAGCAGGTAACTAAGCCTACTAAATTTCACTTTGCATGTATTTTTCAATTGATGAACTCTGGGCTCAAGGTTATTCTATTCCTGATAATAGCTTAGCTCAAAAGTTTTTTTTTTCTTTCCATGAGAACCTGGGTTTCCAAAGGTTGGAGTTTCCAGAAGTCTGGCAGCTGGATACCTGCGGTGTTATGTTATTAACATGTTTTATTGCAAGGAAGGACAACTAGTGTTTCACAGACTTTAATTCTAGTATTGCTCCCCAGGTCAAGTAGGGGAAAAATTATCATCTGCCTTTTACAGACAGTTGAATAGTCATGCTCACAACAAAGTGTGACTCAGAAAAGATGCTTAGGTCAAGAGCCAAGTTTATCAATTTCAAAGAACTGCTTAACTCTGTATACCTAAATCTCCTCAATAAGGTTCCAAAACACCTAAATGGCCGGAAAACTAAATACACATTCCCCCAAAAGATCCACAGCAATTTTCTTTATCCAGGATGAATGGACCAAAGGGTCAACAAAATATCTAAAAGTACTAACTTAATTTCACTTAAAGCCAGTCGTTTTTTTATAAAGATAAACTAGAAGACATCTAGTTCTTCAATTCAAACATTTCATTCATATTCAGACTAATCTAATAATTGCAACAGTGACACACATAAGTTCTGTATCAATTCACATAAATGACTCAGTTCAAATCCCCACAGACAGCCATTAGATTCTCATATCTTAAACTAATCTTAACCTCTATGAACTTTGCCTCCAGGTACTGAACTTAAACCAGGTATTTAAAGAACAGTCATTTAAAAAAAATTGTAACAGATATAGTAACATCAAAATCATCAGGGAACCTTGCAACTGAAAGATCAGGTGGCTGACAACACCAACCTACTGGTCAACTTTAACATTAAAAAGAAAAACAACCACACAACATGTGCCTCTAATGTGATGCAATGCAAAGTACATAGCACGCCCTGGAAAGTATTCTTGCCAAAATATCCAACTACAATTCTGAATGAGTCTTTAGATTACCCCCAAGTTCACAGGAAATACAGAGGAGAAAAGAACATATTACATGACACTACATGGATGCATTCAACAAAATCCAAATTGCGGTAAATTCTACAGGGCAAATGATCTGGATTTTTTCATCAAATAAAATTGGTTTTTTTTTTTAAAGAAGGGTTACTAGAGACTACAAGACATTTATCAACAAATGCTGTGTGGAATTCTTTGGATCCTGATTCAACCAAACCAACTAAAAAAAATAAAAGATAATCCAGAAAAATATGCTGAATATTTAATGATATTAAGGAATTATTAACTCTTTAGGTGTGCTAATATTACTGTGGATGTGTTGTGGGTCCTTATCGTTTTAGAGATGCACGCAACAAAATATTTACAAATGAAATGTGTCTGATATCTGCTTTTAATTTACAGTTGATCCCCTTATCTGCAGTTTTGCTTTCGTTTCAGATACCCACTCTCAAACATGGTCCGAAAATATTAAATAGAAAATCCCAGAAATAACAATTCCTAGGTTTTGAATTGCATGCCATTTTCAGCACCATGATGAAATCTCTCACCGTCCTGCTCTGTCCCTCCCAGGATGTGAGTCATCCTTTTGCCCAGCATATTTACACTGCATATGCTACCTGCCCGTTACTCACTGAGTAGCCCTCTCAGTAATCAGACTGTTTATGAGAGAAAGATAGGCAGAGAGATAGACCATACTCATAACTTTTCTAACAGTTTATTGTTATAATTGTTCTATTTTATTATTAGTTATTGTTGTTAATCTCTTACTGTGCCTTATTTATCAGTTAAACTTTATCATAGGACATATGTACAGGAAAAAACAAAGCATAGGGTTCAGCACTATTCACAATATCAGGCATCCAGAAGAGGTCTTAAAACATATCCCCGAAGATAAGGGGTAACTACTGTATGCAGTTGTGGGGGAATGGGCGGGAAAACAGAAGAAACAAAATTAATATGTTTCCAACTGCTGAAACTGGTCATGGGTATATAGTGATTGATTTTACTATTTTATCTTTGTATGTTTGAAACCTCCCATATTAGAATGTTTAATAGAGACAGACTATCATAGCACTACATCAAAAATCTTTTTAGAACTCGCAAACAAATTTCGCAAGTGCTTGCTTCAACAGTTCTTCACTTAAAAATCAAAAACTAAAACGCACATCTTAAATATTGCCTTTAAGTTATTACATTTGCACGTGTTAACAATTTCAAGTATTAACACGTTTTCATTTTATGTTTGGCCAACACACACATGCACATTACTCCACAAAAGTAACCAAGTTCTGACTACTATAACTTCCAAACTTCTCAGTCTGTTCTTTTCTTCTACTACTCCTTTATTTCAAGCCCTCAACATTTTGGTGTCTTGCTATAGCCTTCAACAGAAGGCTATTCTGTTTTAGCACACCAATTCACCCTCTATATTGTTTCCTTAAGTGGGTTCCCACCATCTCCAGAATAAAATCCAAACTCCTTTGCATGACATACATTGCCCTCAGAAATCTGGTCCTTGCCCATCTTTATAGCACTCTCACCATTATTCCATATCATCCCATACACCTCTCATTCCAAACTATGTACAGGTATAGTTCATTTCATTGCACTCTGCTTTGTTTTACTGTGCTTTGCTAATGCTGCTTCCCCTCCACCCTTTTTTTTTTACAAATTAAAAGTAAGACCCTCACAAGCAAAAGACTAAGATGATAAGCATTTTTTAAGCAATAAAGTATTTTTTTTAGGCAATTACTGTTCATTTTTATTGAATTATAATGAGATATATCTTTTAAATTTTATTTTTATTGTATTTTTCCAAAGTATTTTTAAATTAAGGTATGTACATTGTTGTTGTTGTTTTTAAGATGTAATGCTACTGCACCCTTAAAAACTATAATACAATGTAAACATAACTTTTATATGCACTGGGAAACCAAAAAATTTGTGTGGCTTGTTTTATTGCGATGCGATACTTCATTACGGTAGTCTGGAACCGAACCCAAATATCTCCAAGGTGTGCCTATACAACACTTGTACAGTAGTAGTTGCCAGAATAAACTAAGGATGTTATTCTCTTCTAAAGCTCAGGTCCCTTACACTAAAACCACCAATTTAATGCCCTTTCTAATTCTAGGTTAATTCCAATTCCTGTTGACTCTATAAGACTTATCTCTACTATCAGCAGCTTTGCAAAAGTACTGACTTCCCTTTCTCTCTCCCTGATTACCCTATACTTTCACAATAATCTATGACAAGGGTCCCCAAGCTCTGGGCCTGTTAGGAACAGGGCAGCACAGAAAGAGGTAGGCTTGAATGTAATGTGCTTGAATCATTCCGAAACCATTCCCTCACACCCGCAGACCCTGCCTGGGTCCATGGAAAAATTGTCTTTCACAAAACTGGTCCCTTATGCCAAAAAGGTTGGGGGACACTGATCTATGCATTAGTATCACACTATTCTTTTGTTTTTGCAGATCAATATTGCCCTTCAAAACTATTAAGTATCAGTGCCTGCAACATAGTAAACAATAAATGTTTGTTTTATGAAGTAATGTACCCATCTTCCAATGAGGACAAGTAGATCTTTTATAAACAACTAGAATGTAAGCTGTTTAAAAAGGGGAAACTTGTCTAACACATCTTTGCCACCCCAGGGCCTATCACAGTGCTTAGAATATATTAAACACTAAATAAGTGATTGCCAAATGAATGACACATATTTCCAGCAGGGTAGTAGATAATTTTGTACAAAATTTTATTCTACTCCAATATGAAACTTATGTTTCTTGGTATTTTACTTGTTTTACATTGTTTTTGGCCAGTCGACTGATTCATTTTAAAGTTTTGGAAAATGGGAGAAAATTTTTGTATGTTTTTAGTGTCAAAGAAGAAACTGATTACCAAAAACAAATGCCTTAAGTAAGAATTTATAATACTAATTATACAGTGTACATATGACATACTTTGGTAAACTTAGGTTACAAAGATGACCTAAAAATTGCGGAGGCTCAACATTTTATCTTTACTGGAGAATCTCAGTTTTAGGTTATCCTAAAGTTTCACTATAATTTAATAGGAATAAAGAAAATCAGAACTCAACAGCAGTCAGGACTCAAATAATGTAAAGTACAAAATAAGACTCTTAATTTTAAATTTTAAAGTGAGAATTTCTCCCTGTAGAATCAACAGGATTACCAACAGTGTGTACAAGTCAATACTGAGTTCTTACCGTGTGCCAAGCACAGTGCACAATTTACGTACCCAAACATATTGTTTGGGGAAGCCATATCTACTATTTTTAAAAAGCCTGGACATAAATAAAAAGGTAGCAAAAACAAAAGAAATTCCTACCACACCTTAACTTTTGAAGGGTAGATTTCAAAGTATTAGACTTCCAGTAGAAAGTCACTAGAAACAAAGTCATCTGGTTGCTTTAAAAAACATAAGGAAGCAATGGCTTTTAAGATGATGAATCATCTTCATTTCCATTTTCTAACGTATCTAAAATTTTTTTCAAAATGCTGAATTTCAAATGTATACTAGTTACCATCTAAAAAGGGAAATCCAGACATGTCACTGTCACTGAAGAGTCCGTATTGATTGTTTGCTTTTTATTTTTTAACAAAAGGCACTTTGATTCAACTCCCCCCCCAAAAAATATTCCCTTAAATTTAAATATTTAGCAACAGTAAATGAACTTTAAAATGCCTTTCTTTTAAAAATTAGGAAAAGGGTTAAATGACATTTTTATTGACTTTACATTACCAAAGAAGGTGGAATATGGTAGGAGGTGCACTATATTCCAAGTATGGCATTTGAATTAGCTTCTAAAGGAAGAAGCCTGCCAGACTCCAGCGGATGGAGAGTTGGTTGCATGAAACTTATCAAGTTCAAGTACTAACCAAAAATGCCTACCTAGCTCTTCAAGTCCCTGATCTAAATGACTTTCTTTAAAGGAATTCTTCAATTTGATTCCTGGCCTTAACAACAACAAAAAAGCTCCATCAAAAGCTGCAACGCACAACATCTATCTCCACTCTGCACCTTAGGTTTAAAATACGACCAACCCTTCTCTAGAGCAACGGATGAGGCAGTTCGACATAAACCCAGACAACACGTCGCCGTGGCATCTACAGGAGTGTCTCAATATAATCCTTAATTCTTGCTGAAAAAAAATTCCAAGCCAGATCTACCATCAGTATCGTCGTCAAATCCCTCTCCTTGGGCTCCAAAAGGGAAATGGACCTGTAGAGTACCCGCTGCGCAGCAAACAAGGCACAGCTCCAACCTCGTGTGCTGTATCCCTTTTTTGTTCCCTCGCAGCCCTCCCTCCTCACGCAGAACTTGAGCAGAGCACTTGGCTCCCTTATCTGCCAGCAACTGGCGCCAGGAGGACCGTGCTCCCGGGAGATGCGGAGCTCTGGCGCTGACCGCTGCGTCTGGCGCGCTGCAGCCGCTCGGCTCAGCCAGGTACTCCCCGGCTCTGCCGCTTCGTGGGGCCCTCGCTGGGTCTCCGCTCTGGATTTCCGCGACGAGGTGTCGCGCCAGATTTGCTCCCCGCTTCCTGCCCCTCACCCCCGAATGAACTGCACTCCCATCTGGCCAGGACAAGCCCGGAAGTCTCAAGGAAATTCCGTGGGTCCTTCGCCCCAGCGAGCGCTGCTCCACGCAGATGCTTGCCCGCCAAATCCTATCCCATCCCTACCCGCACCCTCCAAAGCCATTTCCACTCCGCTCCGGGGACTGCGCGGGACAAGTACCATTCTCCTCACGGGGCAGACTCCGGAAGGGCAGCAACTCCACCTCCTCCTCCACCGCGGCCTGTAGCCATCTATCGGGAAGCGTCTCCAGAGTCGGCAGCTGAGGCCGCCGGACAAGGACAGCCCAGGGAAATCTCAGAACTAACTCAGCTCCGGCGCTAGCAGCAGAAGCCGAGTCTTTCATAATTGTGCGACCAACTCCTCCGGGTGACCCGCCACAGGGACGCACCCGCGCCCGCCTCCGCCGGCGAGGGGGCTGGAGACAGACCACGTGAGCAGCGCGTCGTGAGCGTCGCCGCCTGCAGGCGGGGTCACGTGAAGGGTGCGCCCTCCCTCTTTCCAGGCAGGCTTCTTGCGTGAAGGACCCGCACCACCTAGGGCTTGCGAGGTGGGTGGGGTGTCCTCCCCAGATGTCCATTGGATGCGGAAGCACGATTTGCACAAACCTCTGCCTCAGCCCTGGGAATGAGACTTTGGGAAGCAGTAGCTGAGGGTTACGGCTCCAGGCCTCCGGGCCGTCTGCAGTCGCCGGTGCGCTCTCAGCTGGGCCTGGCTTGGGGCTGCTCTCTCCAGTAGCGTTTCCCAGTCCTATTTTTCTTACTCAGCGAGGATGGAGGCCTTAAAATAGTCCTCTCCTCGTCCAAAGGCAAAATCACTTACCTCAAATCATGTTCTCGCTTCCCCTGTTACTGCCAGCAAAAGCCTTCTCCCAGCTCTGACTTTAGGCACCATCCTTTCCCCCCAGAGATATCGCCCACAGGCACCCACACCCAACACACGACCCAAGACTGAGGGTTGTTCGGGATCTAATACATGCGTCTCCGGGCTCTGTCCCTCCTTTCCCTTTGCTGTCACACCAGCCCAGGTTTGACTGTTAGTGACAGTTCACTAAATGTTGTTCTTCACACATGACATTCCTACTCCCAGAAAACTTGGGAGTTCCTCCACTTCAAGAGTTCCTTCCTCTGCGCGACAGGTGTGGCAAAGCGAGAGATCATGGTTTGATTCAGGCCTGGGCTGCGGGTTTCCATCCCCCAGCCCAGCACAGCCCATGGATGTTTCTCTCCCTCTTTCTCCCTCCCTTTCCCTCTCTGGAAAAAAAAAAAAAATCTTTTAAAAAGAGAGAGTTCTCTCTCACC
Organism: Furipterus horrens; assembly: GCF_987537825.1. Lineage (NCBI taxonomy): Eukaryota > Metazoa > Chordata > Mammalia > Chiroptera > Furipteridae > Furipterus > Furipterus horrens. Next base: position 155,706,705 of record NW_028327173.1, read on the forward strand.
CTCTGTGACCTGACTCTTGTCTTTTTTTGAGAGGAAGGGAGGGAAAAAGAGGGAGACAAACATCCACGTGGGAAAGAAACATAGATAGGTTGCCTCTCCATCTCCCTCACCTCTCAGTCCCCACAGGGACCTGGTGGGGCAATCCAGGCACATGCCCTGATCCAGATTGCAACCTTTCAATGTCCGGGACAAGCCCAACCCACCTAGCCACACCACTCATAACGCCTTATCTTTATTGGGGAGATTTGGAAAGCTTGGAGGCAATACAAGAGGAACTAAGGCTTGGCAGGAAGAATTTGAAAGGTATGTATAGAAGATGTTCCAGATAAGGAGAACACTCAAACAAAGACGGAGAGGCATAATGTCATATACTCCTATGAACCCTTTTAACAGATAAAAGGCTGAGTCTTCAGTAATAAATTTGAACAGCCTCTTCTCTAGGCCTAATCAAGTAAGAATGATTGATCCTTAAATTTCTCTGTTCTTAAACCCTTCAGTGCCCCTTGTTCTTCAGACAAGTCCAAATAGTTTACTATCTGACCCCATTTTATTTTTCCAGTCTTATCTCTAGTCACTTCTAGACTCCTTTTGGTCGCCTTCGAATGTATTATCATGACTCAACTTGTAAGTACCTTCATTCAAGAAATTTTTTATCGCAGCATTATTTATAATAGCCAAGATATGGGAGCAACATAGGTGTCCATCCATGTGAATGGATAAAGAAGATGATGTATATATACAATGCAATATCAGTCAGTAATAAAAAGAATGAAATCCTGCCATTTTCAACAACATCAATGGACCTGGAGGGTATTATGCTAGTGAAATAAGAGACGGACACTGTATGATACAACTTTTATGTTAAAACGAAAACAAAAAGAAATGAACAAATAAAACAAAACGAAAACAAATTCATAGGAACAGAAATCAGCCCTGGCCAGTGTGGCTCAGTTGGTTGGAGTGTCCTCCCATGCACCAAAAGGTTGGGGGTTTGATTCCCAATCAGAGTACATACCTAGGTGGTGGGTTTAATCCCCACTGGAGGCACCTACAAGAAGCCAACTGATCAATGTTTCTCTCTCACGTGGTTATTTCTCTCCCTGTCCCTTCCTCTCTCTTAAAAATCAATAAACATTTTTAAAAATTAAAAACAGAAACAGGTCAAACTAATGGTTGCCAAAGGGGGAGGAGGCTGGGAAGGGTTAAAAAGGTGAAGGAGAATATAGTCAATAATATTGAGAAAGGTTTGCAGTGTGACAGATAAGTACTAGACTTAGTGAGTTTGTCACATTTTAAGGTATATAAATATGACTCCCTATATCATACACTTGAAACTAATATACTATCTTATTCTGACCATATTTGATTTAAAATATTTAAAAAACAAAAAATTTTATAAAACACTACAAATAAAATAAAATTTCATCTTCCTCAAAATAAATTTTCTTTTTTTACTTTCTCACCTAACACACTGAATCTGGATTAGGTGCTCCTCTTGTATGTTTCCTCTGCACACTGTTATAGCATTTATCTCACCGTATGCTAATTATCAACTTACCAATCCCTTTAACTCTTACCACTAAATGGTCAGGATCATAATTTTATCAATTTTATTCACCATTGTATCCTACCTTAATGACATATATGTAGGAGTCATTCAATAATATTTATTGAAGAAGAAGAAGAAAAAAAAAAAGAACCCTCTGATAGGCCAGAATCTAAGATGCAATTCTGTCCTCTTATTATGGCATGCAGGGTTCATGTCAGACTAATATAAGGTGCTGTTCATACAAAGTAGAGGGTTGTAGGAGGCACAGCACAATGTGGAAGTCTGTGTTCCCATAATATATTGTTTAATCAATCAGCCATCCATTTATTCATATTCGCTGAATATCTATGGTTGATCACACAGCATGTTCTAGGTCACTTCCTTGCATGGTTCAGGTCTTGTGCTACTGTTTGTGCCTCTTTCCTGAAATTTTTTGTCCCAACTACATGAGACAAGTGTAGTTCATTGATCAACTATACTGGCATTAACTTTTAAGTGTGCAATTCCCTCCACACATGGTATATACGGACAACTATGAGACATTCTATAAGAAAGTAGAAGTGAGAGAAATATGAAAGAAAATTGTCTATATAAAATCAATTCCTTAAACATCAATTTCCTTAATACTATCTATATCCATTGGAAAGTCTTGGTATATCACTATGAGAATATATACCTTAGTTTGAAGACCACTGCCTTAGAATACTAACTCTAATCACCCTTGTGCTGGTTAATTATATGTGTCAACGTGACTGGGATTTGGAATACCCAGATTAAACATTATTTCTGGGGTGTTTCTAGATGAGATTAACATTTGAAGAGGCAAGCTAAGTAAAGCATATTGCCCTCCTCAATATGGATGGAACATCATTGAATTCATTTAGGATCCGAATAGAACAAAAAAGGCAGTGGAAGATTTTACTTTGTCTTACTGCTGAGCTGAGACATCAGTCTTCTCTTTTCCTTGACTAGAAATTACACCATTAGCCCTCTGGTTCTCAGAACTGCACCACCAACATTCCTGGGTCTCCACTTGCAGACAGTAGTTAGTGGGACTTCTCAGAATGTGTAACTGCATGAGTAATCTTTATAATAAGTTACATATACAAATGAAGTCTAACCAGAAAAGTGTAGCCTTTGTTAATATAACACGAACAGTTTGTATGACATCGATGTAACCTCATAGCCAAGGAGAGTAGACTGGAATGTGCATATGTGAACAATGATGACTTCACTGTACTAGTCAGTGAGGGTGATAGAGACCTTTGAGTGAGCGTGTGTACTGTGTGGCTGTCACATTCAAAATGATTGAATGATGACTTCTGGCCAAGATAGAGACCTAGACTCCCTCCACAACTCCCTCCATCTCCCTCCACAACTAAGAAGGAATACAACTACCGCAAAACCAGAAATAACCAGAAGTTCCAGAAAATAAATGGAAGTCCAATGTATAAAGTTATAAAGAACTGGTGCTTGTCAGGATGGGTAAGAGGGGTGAAGCCGGGGCAGAAAAATCAAGCTGTGCTTTTGGTGGCAGCAGTGGCGACGGTGGTGGGACAGCAGTAAGCACAGACACCTGTATTTAAGGGGAGGCGAAAAGCGCCTGGGGAGCACCCCCAGCTGCAGGTCAGACTCGACAGCTTATGATTCCAAAGCCAGGGAAGGCAGACCTCCATTGCCTTAAACTGTGAAGCCCAGAGAGGGTGGGAATGGAGGAAGAGGCTCCCAGTCTCTCAGCAGAGAGCAAACAGCAGGAATCCATCTTGGACCTCCACCCCCACAGAAAACACCACAGCGTGGTGAGAAGGGTCGCCCAGTTGTGACGAGTGCATGGGGCTCTGCCCCCTATAGAGTAAGAGGTGTGAAAGCCCTTCCCAAGAAGCAAAGGTAAACACAAAACTCTCAGGATGGCACAGATCATGATAGAGATCCCGGTGACACAGCTGACCAGACACCAAATATCTAATCTAACAGAGCAGCAGATAGGAAATCTTTCTGAGGCACAGTTCAGATCTTTGGTTATATGAATGCTTACAGACCTAACAGCAGATCTTAAACAAGACAGAGAAGGAATGAAGGTTAGTCCTGCTGAAATGAACAAAAACACATATGAAACCAGTGGTGAGGGAAAGAAAACCAGGAATCAAATCAACAAATCGGATCATAGGGAAGGAACAAACAGTCAACCAGTGCAGAAAAAGAAAACAAAAAGTGAGGAAAATGAGGAGAGGCTCAGAAACCTACGGGACAGCTATAAGCAGGCCAATATCCAAATCATAGGGTTGCCAGAAGGTGAAGAAGAAGAACTAGAAATTGAAAAATTATGTAAAAAAGTAATGAAGCAGAACTTCTCTAACTTGGGGAAGGAAACAGACTTACAGGTCCAGGAAGCACAAAGAGTTCTAAATAAATTGGACCCAGGGAGAACCACACCAAGACACATTATAATCCAAATGTCAAAAATTAAGGATAAAGAGAGAATCTTAAAAGCAACAAGAGAGAAGAAGAGAATTACATACAAAGGGGTCCCAATAAGACTATCAGCTGATTTCTCAAAAGAAACTCTACAGGCAAGAAGGGACTGGCAAGAAATATTCAAAGGAATGAAAAGCAAAAACCTACAACCGTGATTACTCTATCCAGCGAAGCCGTCATTCAGAATAGAAGGGCAGAGAAAATACTTCCAGGACAAAGTAAAACTGAAAGCGTTCATCAGATCCCAACCACTGTTATATGAAATGTTAAAGGGACTTGTTTAGGAGAAGGAGGATCAAAACTATGAACATTTAAATGAAAACTGTATCACAACAACCAACAACAGAAGTTGGGAACCAAAACAGAGGCAAACTAAGTAGGCAATGAGAGTGGGAAAATAATTATAGGTATGGGGAACATTATGGGGAGGTCAGCAGGGAGGTGGAAGGGGGGAAAATGAGGGAGATGGTAAAGGAATTAAGAAGCATAGTACGAGGGAGTGGAGTAGACAGAAAGATGTTGAGAAGAACTATATGCAAAACCAATGGGCATGGATTAATGGAGGGGGGACAACTGGAGGGAGGGGAGTCAGTGGGTGGAGGGGAACAAAGGGAAAAGAAATTGGGACAATGGTAACAGTGTAATCAATAAAGCATATTTTAAAAAAATGATTGAATGAGTAGAGCAACAAGTCTGCATCAAATTTTGCGTTAAGCTTGAACATTCCTCCATGGAAACCATTCAGATAATTGAGAAGGCCACAGCTATGGGCAACTGGTCATTGGCAGCTTCATCATGAAAATGTACCTCTTCACTGATCATGTATCATGCATATTTTTTGGCAAAACATCAACTCACTCAGGTGACTTAGCTCCCCTACAGCCCAAATTTGGCACCCTGCACCTTCTGTCTTTTCACAAAACCAAAATCACCTTTTAAAGGGAAGAGATTTCAAACCATCAGTGAGATTCAATGGGGAAGCTGATGGTGATTGGGAGAACTGTGTGAGATACCAAGGTACATTTTTTGAAGGAGACTGAGGCATCATTGTCCTATGGATAGTGTTTCTTGTATATTGTATATTCTTTGGTGAATGTCTCTATTTTTCATATTACATAGTTGGATACCTTCTGGACAGACCTTGGTATACACATATACACGTATATACATATAAACATGTATATTGCAGTTCTGCTCTTTGGAAAATCATGATTAATAGAAATTCCCTTCCATCTTAATGTTCTAATCTGCTGATATATACATAATTTTGTTGTAGAAAATTACCACAGTGTGGTCAGTAAAAGATTTCCAAGCAAATTTTTATATTCTGATAAAATCAAATAGGAACAATTGAAAATTTAAATTAAAACCTAATACGATTTATATTAGCACCAAAAATAAAACACTTAGGTATAAATCTAACAAAATATATACAAAACTACAAAATTTTGATGAAAAATCAAAGAAGTTCTAGACTTCTCATCAAGATGAAGGTGTAGGCAGACATGCTTCACCTCCTCATGCAACCGTAGAAAGAGTTACAACCAGAACCATCAGGAAATCAAGCTGTATGGAAGCCCCAAAACCAAGGATTTAAAGAAGCCACATTCATCCAGATGGGTAGGAGGGGCAGAGCAGTAGAGATGGGCGGAGAGGTGGTGCAGCTTGGATAAGCAGCAGTGGTGGTGGCACAGATGGTTCCACATTCACATGTGGAGCATAAAAATTGGGAGGGATACCCTGGGAGTGAATAATCCCTGCCCCCAAGGAAAGACTGCACAGCCCAGGATTCGAGCACTCGGAAGATAAACTCCCAATACCACTGGCTATAAAAACCAGGGGGTTGAGGCAGCAGAAGAACCTCCAGATTTTCACCATTTAAAGGGCCTTTGTGATCCTAGAACATACTCAACCCCAAGGTAGCAACTGGAAGGGTGCCAATTGCGTACAGAAAGTCAATGAAGTGAATGGAAATGGGGCAAGTGCCAGGCAAATCACCAGAAGCCGGACAGCAGCATTGTCCTTTCTCTGAGTCCCCTACCATAAACAGAGACATAAAGCAGTGAAACTAATGGCTCTGCCCTGACAATTACCTAAGGTTCTGCCCCACACAATTTACCAGTGCCTTTGCTACATAGGCCACACTACTAAGACAGGAAGTAAAAGCATCTCTTCCTAATAAACAGAAGCAAACACAGGGAGGCTACCAAATTCAGAAGGCAAAGAAATATGACCCAAATGAAAGAACAGAACAAAACCCCAGAAAAAGAACTAAATAAAGCAGAGATAGCCAACCTATCAGATACACAGTTCAAAACGCTGGTGATAAGGATGTTCAGAACTCATAGAGTACATCAAAAAATAAAGGAAGAAATGAAGGTCACATAAAGTGAAATAAAGAAAATTATACAGGAAACCAACAGTGAAGGGAAGGAAGCCTGGATTCAAATCAATGATGTGGAACAAAATGAAGAAACAAACATTCAACCAGATCAGAAAAAAGAAACAAAAATTCAGAAAAAATAGGAGAGGCTTAGCAACCTCTGTGACAACTGTAAATGTTGTCACCGATATCAAAATCATAGGGATGCCAGAAGGAGAAGAGGAGGAACAAGAAATTGAAAACTGATTTGAAAAAATAATGAAAGAAAACTTTCCTAATTTGGCAAAGGAAATAGACATACAAGTCCAGGAAGCACAGAGAGTCCCAAACAAGTTACACCCAAAGAGGACCACACCAAGACACATCATAATTAAAATGCCAAAGGTGAAAAATAAAGAGAATCTTAAAAGCAGCAAGAGAAAAGAAGAGAGTTACCTACAAAGGAATTCCCACAAGGTTATCAGCTAATTTCTTAAAAGAAACTTTGCAGGCTAGATAGGACTGGCAAGAAGTGTTCAAAGTGATGAAAAGCAAGGATCTACAACCTAGATTACTTTATCTAAGCAAAGCTATCATTTAGAATGAAAAGGCAGATAAACTGTTTCCCAGACAAGGTAAAGCTAAAGGAGTTCATCATCACCAAACTTTTATTATATGAAATGTTAAAGGGACTTGTTTAAGAAAAAGAAGATCGGAGATCCAAGATGACAGAGGAATAAGTGGAAGCTACACTAACTTCCTCCCCAAACCAACCTGGAATTACAACTTAATTGTGTAGAGAAGCCTTATAACCATGAACAGACAGAAGAAACAGCTTCATAACAATGTGCCTGGTATGGGCTGCGGTGGAGACATGAGAGGTCTGACTGGGCTCCCAGAAGAAGCAGCTGAAGGTATGGTGAAATATTTTAGTGCTCCGAGGGTTTCCCCTGAGAATTGTAGGGTCTAAAGCCCGAGCTAGGCCCACCAGCCTACAGCATCAGAACCAAGAATAAATCAAAGAGCATTCAGCTGTGAAAAGCAAAAAGCAGCAGGTTTTTGTTTGTTTGTTTGTTTTGCCAGCCTGAGATGGCTGGAGACACAGAGAGATTATTAAAGGGGAAAAGCACAAAACTTCATTTGTACTCACTTACCCTGGGCCCCGGCAGAGGGAGGGCAGAGTGGACTAGAGACACTTGAGAAGAGTTTGGAGCAGTGGCTTTGGTGAGAGAACTGAGGGAGCAGCTGACAGGACCCCAGTGCTGACTCATTCCCTATACTGCAGGAGCTATCTAGCTCAGGAAGAGCAGTACCCTCCCAGTGGCATCAGACAGGGGAAGCAATAGCCCCACCTGCAGGAATTACTCAGCCCTGTCCTGGGTGCTTAAGCCTGATGGCTGATTACAGATTGACTAGATTAACAATTGAAGGAGACAGCCATAGGCAATAGAACGCCGGTAGTCTCAAATAGTCTGCCTAGGCCCAGGCTGAGACATGATCTGACGTCACCAGGGGCGGGTCCAGAAAGAGAAGAAAGTGGTAAAAAACAAATAATAAGGAGACAAATTCCACTGCAGTCTTCTATGCGAGTTAGTTTCCTCCTGCATAGTTTTTTAACATTCATTTCTTGTCTTCCCAGTTTGTGCATTTTAAGTAAGTAGTTTTTATATTATAGTTTATTCCAAATCCCATATTTTGCTCTTCCCTTCTCTCATTCCATTTTACCATCTGATTTCCTCTTTTAAAAAAAAATGATTTATTTGTTTTTAGAGAGAGGGGAAGAGAGGGTGAAAGAGAGAGAGAGATCAAGAAACGTTGAGCAGCTGCCTCTCACAGGCCTGCAAATGGGGACCTCACCCACAACATAGGAAAGAACCCTGATTGAGAATCAAACCAGCAACCTTTTGGTTTGCAAGCCAGCACACAATGCACTGAGCCACACCAGTCAGGGCTTCTCTTCTCATTTTTGTTTTAGATTCTATCTTCTCTCTTGCCACAACTCATATCCATTCTGCACTCCTACTACTTCTCCCCTCTCCGGCCTCTCAAAGCCATTTTTCTTGTCATTAGAAACCTCACGTTCTTTTTTCCTGTTCATAAAATACACTTATTCTATCTCCACCTTGATAAATCTTTGCTCATTGATTGTGGATATGGTGGTAGTTGTGACATTCCTGCAATTTTATTCATAGCTCTTCACTAATTTGGTATTTCAAATCTCAAATCTTATCATCCCCCTCTTCTACTTCATTTGTACCTTCCTCTTGCTCTTTCCTTCTTTCATTTCAAATTTGAATTTTTCCCTTAGTCTGGTTTTCATTCTTCACTCTTAGTATTCCTTCTCCCTCTACCATCTCAAAATCACTTCCCTTTCCTCCAGAAATCTCATAAGCTTTTTATCAGTTGTCAATAGCGCTATGGTGAAACCTTTGCTTTAATTTAGTTTCTATTTTCCCTCCTTATTCTTCTTCCCTAATTTTTTTGTTTTTGTTCCCTCACTCACTATATATATATAAATATAATATATATATATAATTTTATAATTTCTATTTAAACATAATACTATATGCTTCCCCTCTCTTACTGCTTTCTGCCTTCTTCCCTCCCTTTTTTACATACAGTACAAATTTTTCTTTCTTTCATTACCTTGTCTCTACTCACTAGTCTTATTGCTCCTCCCTCTCCTGTCTCAAAAATCATTTTTATTTCAGTTAGTCAACTCTTACCTGTTTTTTCTTTCTTATAATAGTCTTAATCTCTTAATCCTTATTAATACTGGCTCATTTCCTGTTGATAGTGTGATTGTGGGTGGAGGTTATCTTTGTGGGTTTGTTTTTCTTGCCTGGATTGTGTGGTTTTGTTTTGCCATCAACTCAAAAACAGTATACAAGACATGGTGGGTAGAATGACTCTCAGTCAGCTAGCCAGAGGGAAGGACCCACCAAAGAGCCATACAATAACAATTAATACCCAAATACAACCAGACAGCCCAAATAAATGGCATAAAGGGCATCTCAAGAGCATCAAGTTTGGAAGCTCTAGTGGGCTGCACTAATGAGTCCCACAGGACTCCTACCACAGAAGGTCACACCACAAAGGCAGGGAAACAGCAGATCAAGCTAAGAAACAGAAATAAACAAAAAGAGTCACCTAAAATGGGGAGACAAAGAAACAACCCCCCATCAAAAGGAAAGGAGGAATACCCAGAAAGAAGAGTACATGAATAGAGACAAGCAAACTATCAGACATGGAATTCAAAATAATGGTTATAAGGAAACTCAATGAACTCAGCAAGCTCAGAGAAAACTACAAAGAACTCCAGGGAAGCTACAAGAAACTTACTGCCAACTACACCAGCATTTAAAAAGGCATAGAAACTATCAATAAGATCCAGGAGGAAATGAGGAATACAATTTCTGAATTGAAGAACACAGGCTAGATGAAGCAGAGTATCAGATCAGCGAGCTGGAGGACAATATAGAAAAAAATCCCCAGACACTGCAGCAAAACAAAAAAAGACTGAGAAAGAATGAAAAGGGTTTAAGAGAGCTGTAGGACAACTTCACACATAAAAATATTCATATCCCAGGAATACCAAAAAGAGAAGAAGAGTAGCAACGGACAGAAAACCTGTTTGAAAAAGTAATGACAGAAAACTTTTCTAACTTGATGAGAGAAAAAGTCATGCAAGTCCAGGAAGCACAGAGGGTCCCAGTGAAGGTGAACCCAACGAGGCCCACTCCAAGATGCATCATCATTAAAATGGCAACATTCAAAGACAAAGAGAGAATCCTAAAGGCAGCAAGAGAGAAACAGTTAATGACATACAAGGGAGCTTTAATAAGGCTATCAGCTGATTTCTCAATAGGAACATTACAAGCCAGAAGGAAATGGGAAAAAATATTCCAAACTATGAAAAGTAAAAGCCTATGACCAAGACTACTTTACCCAGCAAGGCTCTCATTCAAAATAGAAGGTGAAATAAGGAGTTTCCCAGACAAAAGAAGGGTAAAAGAATACATTGCCACCAAACCAGCATTGCAAGAGATGCTAAAGGGTATGCTTTAAGAAGATGATGAAAAAGAGAGACAGAGGAACAAAGGTACAAAGGGGAAAAAAATCAAAATGAATAAGTATCTATCATAAATAACCTTAAATATAAATGGATTAAATGCTCCAATCAAAAGACATAGGGTAGCTGAATGGGTAAGAAAACATGACCCACATATATACTGTCTACAAGCGACCCCCCTCAGAACAAAAGATCTACACAGAAGGGACAGAAAAAAGTAGTTAGAACAAGTGAACATGAAAAAAAGCTGGGGTAGCAAAACTTATATCAGACAAAATATATTTCAAAATAAAGGACATAAAAAGACACAAATAATGACATTTCATAATACTTAGGGAACAATCCATCAAGAAGCAATAACCCCTATAAATATATATGCACCCAACACAGCAGCACCCAAATATATAAGGAAAATCTTGGAGGACTTCAAGAAGGATATCAACAGCAGCACACTTATAGTAGGGGACTTTAACACCCCATTGTCAACAATAGACAGATTTTCCAAGCAAAGAAACAATAAGGATATTGTGGCACTGAACAACACTCTTGATCAAATGGATTAATTGATATATACAGAAAGTTTCACCATGCACATGTATATTAGTATCAGTCTTATGCACGATTGACAAAAATTTGAAGCAATCAAGATGTCCTTCAATAAGTGAATAAACAGACTCTGGTACATCCACACAATCAAATATTATTCAGTGATAAAAAGACATGCTTTATTACCCATGAAAAGACATGGAAGGACCTTAAATGAATATTGCTAAATAAAAAAGCCAATCTGAAAGGCTGCTTACTGTAGATTCCAAGTGTAGGACATTTTGGAAAAGGCAAAACTATGGCAACAATAAAAAGACCAGTGTTATCCAGGGGTTTAGGAGGAGTGGGAGAATGATGAATAAGTGGAGCACAAGGTATTTTTAAGACAGTGAAACTATTATAAATGATACTGTAATGCAGACACATGTCTTTATACATTTGTCAAAACCCATAGAGTGTACAACACAAAGAGTAAATCCTAATGTAAATTATAAAATTTAATTAATAATAATGTATCACTATTGACTCATCAATCATGACAAATATATCACATAAATAGATGTTAATAATTGGGGAAACTGGGTGGAAGGGATGGGAGGAGGGTTTATGAAATTTTCTGCACCTTTTGCTCAATTTTTTTGTAAATATGAAACTGTCCTAAAAAGAAAGTCTTCTCATAAAAAAACAAGAAAACTAGATTAAAAACAGAAGTTAAGGTAAAAAATGATGTAAAAATTTCTATTTTTAAAAAAGTTTGTTAACTTTTTTAAATGAATGACGACAGGCATGAAATCATTATAATAATTAATTCCAAGCAATAAGATTTATATTTTAAAATTTCTAAATTTGCCATATTCTAGTAATTACACTTATTGAAAATATTTTAAAATATGATGAAAAATATATGAGTTACATAACAGTTTTTACATTGATTTTTTAATTGAGATATAATTAACATATAACATTACATTAGCTTCAGGTGTACAATATAAATCTAGTCAACATCCATTCATCCAATGTAGTTTCTCAAAATTATTTTAGGTGGTATGCAAACAAAAATGTTTGAGGACCATCTTTCCACAGATTTTCACTGTTTTAGAAGAAAGTAGAAATAGTCATAGTGCTTTAGACTTCAAGTTTCATAATATTAAAAAATTAAGATTAAGAATCATGAAAACAGAATTATAAAAACTCCCAAACAGTAGAGAGAAGAAATGAATTAAAAAACAACAACTCAGTCAATCCAAAATATGCCAGTGATTAGCCCCACAATTTCTTCTTTGTTTTTGTAATTTAGATTTGTTAACAAATATAAACAATACTTGGTGTTACATTTACAATTAGAAGCACATTTTATTGATTTAAACTCATAAACAGCTGCAGTAGGAATATGGCAATTCTAAAGCAACCATTTTAAAAATTACTAGAGTCTCTGAGATTTTAGATTATATAATAATAAAGAGACTTAATTGTAGGGAACCACACCTCATGGTTTAGGAAATTGTAGCCCCAGTCTGAGCATGACTGCTGCCGGCATTCTGGCTGTGCTTGTCTTTAAGTCTCAACATAAGTCTGTGTGTGAAACATAACCGAATACCACTCAGAGGGTTTCCATGGGAATTGGATTTAAAGAATGCTAATTATGCTTTAGAACTTGCTCTGCTTATCTTTTAATGTAACATAAACAATCTCTAGCAAGAAATGTATGAAACCTTGCACCTAGTGCCAGTGTGGCATCAAAATGTCTGATAGACCTTGACACAGACTGGTCACTGTGCCCCTTGTACTGGTACATGTAATCTGTTACTGTCAACTGTTATCCAAACACCTAAAAGCTATTGATGATTCATGAATTTTGACCTTGTATCTCTTGTGTGTATCCTCCTCAATAAAAGGCATGAGGGACAGAGGTTTAGTTGCTGTTTAGAGAGGCAGACACCTTCCTTCCCACAGTCATAATAAAGTGTCCTGGGTAAAGTTTGTTCCACCGTGGTCACGAAGCCTCTGCTGGACAGAGTAGCTTCCAGTCGAGCCTAGGATGAGTGAGGCACCTCTGCCTCACTTAATTTTTACACTAGAAAATACATTTTTAGAATGCTGTGAGTTTATTGTAATTTATATCTGAAGTGACCAATAACTAGCACAATTTATGAATGATTACTATCTCTGACATTAGCCAGGTTTTATGACTTCCCACAATTATTTAAAATATGTTTTACGAAACTTGACATTCATACAGAGGTTACATTCAGAAATGTAAAAAGCAGACTCAGTAGTGAAACAATTTGAAAGCAAGCATCCGAGTTATTACTTCCTTATATTGAATAGCTACCTATTTATTTAATAACTTTTATTTGCCACATATTATTCTACTCACTTAACATGTATTAACTTATTAATTCCTCTCAATTCTATGAGCCTGATACTATTACTATCATCCCTATTGTACAGAAGAGGAAACTGAGGCACAGGGCAGAGCCAGGGTTTCAACCAAGACAGTCTAATGTCAAGTTTATGCCTTTAACCCTAATGCTAACTTCTTGTGACAGTAAAACACCACTGAGAAATCTGTCACTAGTAATAGAGAACAGATTATATATGATTCATTCTTTCACAAAATATTTTACTCAGACTGTTTAATCAACTAATTCAGAATGTTTACTTCACCAGGTCCAAATACTTGGCTTATATGACTGTTTCCACATTAATCATCCTCCGACTTCTCCCTGAATGGATTTGCCACCAGTGTGAGTCCCTGGGCAACACAAAAAAGCATTGTATCTCAAAACCAGAGGGACAGCTTAGAATGCTGGGACATTAAGACAATCAACATCAATTAAAATATCAAAATAATTTAAAAGGGCCAAGTTATGAAATGCTTATTTAGTATAATTTTTCTGCCACTTAAAATTAAACACTCAAAAATATTCAGCAAATCCTTTGTTTATATAAGCAGAGTGATTAAAAAACCAGTTCCAACAAATATTGCTGTACTTTGGATAGAGGATTAATGGATTTTCTTTCTTAAGCATTCTTTCAAAAGAATTAACCTGGTTTGCAAGAAGAAAGTTTATAAAATGTCAACCCAAAATATGTAGAATACTTCAAATATTGATCTCTAACCCCAGTAGCTTAGTACAGTGCCTGGCATATCATAGGTATTCAAGAAATAGTTCTAGAATAATTGAGAGTGCAAAAATCAACCTTCTTCCATTTTATTGTATTCAAATATGCTAATTAGTTACATAAGCAATAACCATTTAAAAAATATTTCTTTTTGACCTTAGCTTATTTTTAAAGGAAAAAATTTTTCTTCCTGAAGTTTTCAAACTTTGCCCCAAGTGGCTAGATTTAGGCAAAAGCTAGAACAAATTACCAGTAACCATAGAGAAAAATTTCCCTCTGAATGTAGCAAAGACTTTGTGTTGATGAAGAATGGTATTGCTGGGGCTACATGAACTTCTCTGAGGCACATGTGAGTGTATAATGAATGTATTACTTTGGCTTGACAGAGATTTTAAAAGGGTCTAAGACTAAACACATCAAACTATGATAAACAACAATAATTCCCTAAAATTCATTTTGATGGTGTAGCTATTACTAAATCATTTGATTCAACTACTTCCTGATAAAGTGGGGGGTGGGGGGTGGGGGACTGATGAAGCTTATGTAAAAAACCAATCCCTAAATTTCTATTGAGGCAGAGACTTAATCTCATAAAATTGAAGAATGAATAATCAGGCTGTACACATAAATGATTTTGGATTTAAGGATCATGAGGCTGCTACAGATTTTAATTTTCATTATTTTTAAATTATTGGCTCTGGCTGGGTAGCTGAGTTGATTAGAGCATCATCCCAATATGCCAGGGTTGGGGTTCTATTCCTGACCAGGGCACATGCAAGAATCAACAAATGAATCTATAAATAAGTAAAACAATACATCGATGTCTGTCTGTCTGTCTGTCTCTCCCTTTCCTCTCTCTCTAAATTAAATAAAATTTTTTAATTAAAAAATTATTAATTGGTGGTTCTAGTTGTGAATTTTTATTCATTTGCACTGACACATCAATGTATTTTAGCAAACCAAGAAATAAGTTGATTATCTAAGTTGACACTTAAGTGTTTGCTTTGAAAATTTTTCTGGATTTCTAAAAAAGATTTTCTTTAAAATGTAAAGAATTGAAAACAAGGAATCTCAAAAAACATCTGATTTTCTCATACTGGATATTATTATTCTACTATATATTAATATGATTAACATATTTCTTAACTTAATAGCAATTTATTAAGATTGTTAACATTATAAGATTTTCTAATGAAGGTCCTAAAGTACAAGTTAAGTGTCATTAAAATGAAGTCACTATAAGCATATATGTGTTTATATATATATACTTGCCTCACTATTCTTAAGAGATTTTTCACTTTGTTTCATGAAAATCTCAAAGGGATAACATTCAGGTAGCTAATCTTAACCTAATATGCTTCAAGATCAGAAGAGTCAATTACAGTATACATACATAACACTCTAAGTGAAACTAAAACGTGCAAACATAAAATAACCAAGCAACCAACTATTAATTTGCTCTGTGCTTTGAATATCATTTAAATACAATACAGGTACTTACTATTAAATGATTATAAATGTAAAGCTGAAGAAAAGGGTAAAAACATAAGGAGAGATGAAGATGAAAGGCGATGAGTTAAACACACAGAATTTTGCACACTTGTGAAATACCATGAAACAACAGTTTTCAAAGATATTTAATAAAAAATTTCATACATATACAAAAGTAGAAACAAACACCTGTCACCTATATTTAATGATTATCAAGATTTTACTGCATTTACTTTATCTGCTTTCTTTTTTCTTATTTTCTTAGCTGAAGCTGGTTTATTTAATTTAATTAATTAATTTAAATCCTCACCTGAGGATACATTTATTGATTTGAGAGCGCGAGAGAGAGACATCGATTGGCTGCCTTCCATACATGGCCCTTACCGAGGATCAGACTTGCAATCTAGGTATGTGCCCTGACTGGGAACCAAACCCACGACCTTTTTGGTGAATGGGACAACGTTCCAACCAACTGAGCCACCTGGCCAGGGTAAGCTGATGTATTTTAAAGTAAATCATAAACACCATGTCATTTTGCTCTTCTATATTTCAACATACATATAATGGAGCTGAAAAATACCCATCACCTTGTGACATTACAGCCATCATAAGGGTGGTAATGCAAAGCATTCCTCGGGTGTTCATGATCACGCTGGTGTAAACAAACATACCTACTGCACTGCCAGCCATATAAAACTATAGGACACACAATTATGTGTAGTACATAATACCCGATGATGATGAAACTACAATGTTGCTGGTTTAAAGCTTGTATTCTTTCTACTTCTAAAAAACCCAAGCTTACTGTAAAACATGCAATGTTATGGTGACATTAGCCTCATACATCTCATGTTTACTGGGTCTCTTTATTGCACCATTTTCTTTTGTGCTTGATTTAACCTCATGTTGTTTGGTATACCGATATGCTTTACAGACGTGTAGCCGAGGAGCAATAGGCAATATCATAGAACCTAGGTGTGTAGTAGGCTGTACCATCTAGCTTTGTGTAAGTGCACTCTTTGATGTTCACATTTCCACAAAATGGCTTAACAGCAAATTTATCAGAATTTATTCCATTCTTAAGCAGTGCATGATTGTACATCTGTTTTTTAAAAACAGGCATGATGCCATTATCATATGTAAAAAACCAAACAATAATTATTTGGCATTATCTTAAATCTGGTTCATAACTGAATTTTCTAACAGTTGGCTCACAAATGTCTTGTTTAGTTCATTTGTTGAATTGGGATCCAATGTCCACACAAGGGGTTCGAGTGTCGTACCAAAGAAGTTTCTTTTAATTTAGAGCAGCCCCTCCTTCTTCACTTTCCCCCTATGCTATTGATTTGTTACAAGAACCAATTCAGCTGTACTTTATAATATTGCATATTCTGTATTTCTAAGTTTTCTCCCTTGAAAGTCACTAAACTTGATCCTTCATCCTCCATATATCCCATAGTTAGAAGTTTGTGCTCATGATTTGATTAGATTCAAGGTTATCTTTTTTTTTTTCAAAAACACTTCATGTTAAAAGTGCTTCCACACTGCATCATGTTGAAAGGTCTACAATATTTTGTCCCACTTTTAGTATGCTAAAATTTATCAGGGATTTCAGGGGCTGACAGCTTAAGTCCTCCTGTCATCTAATGGTTTCATATGCCAATGATCATTGCCTAAACCAGTTCTTTCATTTACGATTACAAAATGGTTGTTTTCTTTTTTATTGTATTATTTTCCATTACCATTTATACCCCTTATACAATCTTCCACCTCCATCCACCCAACCCCCACTATCACCACACTATTGCCTATGTCCATGAGTCCTTTTTCTTTTACCTTGATGCCTCCACCCCTCAAAACCCCCAGAGCTGTCCCTCTGCTCTCTATCTATGCATCTGTCTATATTATGCTTGTTAGTTAAGTTTGTTCATTAGATCCATGAAGGAGTGAAATCATATGGTATTTGTCTTTCTCTGACTGGCTTATTTCACTCAGCATAATTTTCTCCAGGTCCATCCATACTGTCACAAAAGGTAAAATTTTCTTCTTTTTTATGGCTAAGTATTGTAGTATCCCATTCTGTAAATGTCCCATAGTTATTTTATCCACTCATCTACTGATGGACACTTGGGTTGCTTCCAAATCTTGGCGATTGTAAATAAATGCTGCAGTGAACATAAGGGTGGTTATATCTTTCAAAATAGTGTTTCAAGTTTCTTTGGATAAATTCCCAAAAATGGAATTGGTGGATCATAGGGAAGTTCCATTTTTAATTTTTGGAGGTAACTCCATACTGCTTTCCACAGTGGCTGCACCAATCGCCATTCCCACCAACAGTGCAAAAGGGTTCCCCTCTCTCCACATTCTCACCAGCACTGTTTGTTGATTTATTTATGATAGACAGCCATTCTGACAGGTGTGAAGTGATATCTCATTGTGATTTTAATTTTCATTTATCTAATGATTAGTGATGTTGAGCAGCTTTTCATATGTCAATTGGCCATCTGTATGTCCTCTTTGGAGAAGTGTCTATTCAGGTCTTTTTTCCATTTTTAAAATTGGATTGTTTATTGGTGTTAAGTTTTAAAAGTTCTTTATAAATTTTGGATATTAACCCCTTATCAGGTGTCAGTGAAATGTTGTCTCATTCAGTGGGTTGTCTTTTTATTTTGCTGATGACTTCCTTTGCTGTGCAAAAACTTTTCAGTTTGATGTAGTCTAACATTTTAAAATATTGCTACAAGCAATGTCTGAGACTTTACTGTCTGTGTTTCCTTCTATGATTTTTATGGTTTGGGTCTTACATTTAAGTCTTTACTCTATTTTGAATTTATTCTTGTGTGTGTTGTAAGAAAGTGGTCTACTTTCATTTTTCTGCATGTATCGGTCCAATTTTCCCAACACCACTTATTGAATAAACTACCTTTAGCCCATTGTATGTGCTTGCTTCCTCTGTCAAATATTAATTAACTATAAAGGTGTAGGTTTATTTCTGGGCTCTCTATTCTGTTCCATTTATCTATATGTTTGTTTTTATGCCAGTATATACTGTTTTGATTATAATGACCTTATAGTATAGTGTCATATTAAATAGCATGATGCCTCCAACTTTGTCTTCTTT
Source organism: Furipterus horrens (assembly GCF_987537825.1). Lineage (NCBI taxonomy): Eukaryota > Metazoa > Chordata > Mammalia > Chiroptera > Furipteridae > Furipterus > Furipterus horrens. The sequence goes on from NW_028327173.1 coordinate 155,725,447, forward strand.
CTCAATATTGCTGTTGCTACGTGGGGCCTTTTGTTGTTCCACATAAACGTTTGAAATATTTGTTCTAGTTCTGTGAAATACGTCATTGGTATCTTGATAGGAATTGTGTTGGATCTGTAGATTGCTTTGGGTAGTATGGACATTTTAATCATGAACACGGTATGTGCTTCTACTTATTTGCATCTTCTTCTATTTATTTCTCAGTGTCTTACAATTTTCCAAGTATACGTCTTTTACATCCTTGATTAGGTATATTCCTAGGTATTCTATTCTTTTTGTAGTAGTTGTGAATGGACTGTTTTCTTCATTTTCCTTACTGATAGTTCATTATTTGCATATAAAATGCAACTGATTTATGGATATTAATTTTGTATCCTGCTACTTTGCTGAATTCATCAGTCAGTTCTAGTATTTTCTGGGTGGAATCTTTAAGGTTCTCTATGTACAGTATCATGTCATGTTCAAATAATGACAGTTTTATTTTATTTTTTCCAATTTGGATGTCTTTTATTTCTTCTTCTTGTCTGATTGCTGTGGCTAGGACTTCCAGTACTATGTTGAATCAGAGAGGTTAAAGTGGACATCCCTATCTTGTTCACAATCTTAAGGGGAACACTTGTAGTTTTTGCTTGTTGAGTATGATGCTGGCAGTGGGTTTATCATATATAGCCTTTATTATGTGTAGGTATATTCCTTCTATTCCCACTTTGCTGAGAGTTCTGATCATAAATAGGTGCTGAATTTTATCAAATGCTTTTTCTGCATCTGTTAATATGATCATGTAGCTTTTATCCTTCATTTTGTTTATGTGGTGTATCACATTCATTGGTTTGCAAATGTACCAATTTTGCATCTCCAGAATAAATCCCATTTGATCATGGTGTATGATCTTTTTAATGCATTGCTGTATTCGGTTTGCTAGTATTTTATTAAGGGTTTTAGCATCGATGTTCATCAGAAATATTGGCCTATAATTGTTTGTTTTGTTGTGTCTTTATCTGGTTTTAGAATTAGGATAATGCTGATCTCCTAAAATGAGCTTGGGAGTCTTTCCTCCTCTTGAGTTTTTTGGAATAGTTTGAGAAGGAGAAGTATTAGTTCTTCTCAGAATGTTTGGTAAAATTCGCCTGTGATGCCATTTGGTCCAGGGCTTTTGTTTGTTGGGATCTTTTTGATTACTGCTTCAATTTCATTAGGTGTAATATGTCTATTCAGATGTTCTGATTTTTCCTGATTTAATTTTGGTAGATTGTATGTTTCTAGGAATTTATCCATTTTGTCCAGGTTATCCAGTTTGTTGGCATATAGTTGTTCATAATTCTTTCTTATAATCCTTTGTAATTCTTTGGTGTCAGTTGTTATTTCTCCTCTTTCATTTCTGATTTTATTTATTTGGATTCTCTCTCTCACTCTCTCTTTCTGTTTGATGAGTCTGGTTAAATGTTTGTCAATATTCTTTATATTTTCAGAGAACCAGCTCTTGGACACTTTGATCCTTTGTATTGCTTTTTTAGACTTTATTTTATTTCTGTTCTGATCTTTATTATTTCTTTCTTTTTACTTACTTTGGGTTTCGTTTGTTGTTCTTTTTCAAGTTCCTTTAACTGTAAAGTTGGATTGTGTTTTTGAGCTTTTTCTGGTTTTTTGTTTGTTTGTTTGTTTTTTAGATAGGCCTGTATTGCTATGAATTTCCCTCTTAGGATTGCTTTCCCAGTGTCCCACAAATATGGGGTTGTTGTGTCCTCATTTTCATTTGTTTCAAGGTATCTTCTGAGTTCTTCCTTGATCTCATTGTTGACCCATTCATTGTTTAATAACATGTTATTTAGCTTCCATGTCTCTGTGTATTTTTCAGTATTCTTATTGTGCTTGATTTCTAGTTTTATACCATTATGATCAGAGAAGGTGTTTGATATGATTTCAATCTTCTTAAATTTTCTGAGACTTGCTTGGTGTTCTAAATAATGGTCTATCCTCAAAAACATTGCATGTGCACTTGAAAAGAATGCATATTCTGCTGTTTCAGGATGAAATGCTCTGAAGATATCAATTAAATCTGCTTAATCGAGTGTGTCATTTAAGGCTGCTGCCTCATTGATTTTCTGTCTGGAAGATCCATCCATTGATGTCAATGGGGTGTTAAAATCCCCTTTTATGACTGCATTACTGTCAATCTCTCCCTTTATGACCATCAGAATTTGCTTTACATATTTAGATGCTTTTATATTGGGTACATAATTGTTTATTAGGGTTATATCCTCATGTTGAATTGTTCCCTTTTTCACTCTGTAGTGTCCTTCTGTGTCTCTTACTATAGCCTTGGTTTGAAAGCCTATTTTGTTGCGTAAGTATTGCTATCCCAGCTCTTTTTTTCCTTTCCGTTTGCATGAAATATCTTTTTCTATCCCTTTATATTCAATTTATTGTTTCTTTTGTTCTGAGGTGGATTTCTTGGAAACAGCACACATATGGGTCTTGTTTTCTTATCCATTCAGCTACCCTATGTCTTCTTTTTTTTTAATCATTTAAGCCATTTACATTTAAAGTGATTATGAATAGATACATATTTATTGCCATCTTTTAAACTATTTTCCTCTGTTTTTTTTTCTTTCTTTTTCTTCTATTTCTTAAAACAAGCCATTCACCTTTTAAATATAGGCTTGTTGAGTAAAGTAGCCTTGGTTGTAGATCCTTGCTTTTCATCACCTTGAATATTTCATGCTAATCGCTTTTGGCCTGAAATGTTCTGTTGAGATATCAGATATCAGATGATAGTCTAATGGGAGCTCCCTTGCGGCTTTCAAGATTCTGTCCTTATCTTTAAGTTTTGCCACTTTAATTATGATGTGCCTTGGTGTGGGCCTCTTTGGGTCCATCTTGTTTTGGACTCTGTGCTTCCTGGACTTTTGTGTCTTTTTCCTTCATCAGGTGAGGGAAGTTTTTGGTCATTATTTCTTCAAATAAGTTCTCAGATTTTTGCTCACCCTCTTCTCCTTCTGGTATCCCCATGATGCAGATGTTGTTAAAGAGTTTGTCCCAAACTCTTTAAATGTCCTCATGTCTTTTTGCTGCTCTGCTTGGATGTTTATTCTACCTTGTCTTCCAAATTGCTGATTCAATCCTCTGCTTCATCTAACCTACTGTTTATTTCTCCCAGTGTATTATTTCACATATTACATTCTTTATTTTGACTGGTCTTTTTTTATTGTTTCTATGTCTTTTTTTCATGCCGCTGAGCATCCTTATAACAATTACTTTAAACTCTATATCTGATCAATTGTTTGCCTCCATTTTTCTTAGCTCTTATTCTGGAGAATTCTCTTGTTCATTCATGTGAGGCCTGTTTCTCTGTCTTCACATTTTGACTGCCTCTTTGTGTTTGTTGCCTGTGACTGGCCCTGGGTATCTTGTTCATGAAATGGGAAAAAATCAGCATTTTTTCAGCCTGTCACTACCCGAACCAATAGAGATAAAGATTGAATCTTTACGGGCACTTCATTCAGATCTGGTGATCTGAGAAAATGGTGGGATATGTACCCTCAAAAACTGTCTTAACATCCATCTAATCTTAAGGCAACCTTTTTATAAGGAGAAGAACGGATATGTAAGGGGTTTGGAAAAATAGGTTAATCAGATAAGAGTTTCAGTCTCACAGTGATTTTTCTAGTACTTACTTATCTGTTGATCAACAATTTTGTTATCTGTGTTCCTTCATGGGAACACAATGGCTCAGATGCCATCTCCAATGCTTGTAGATCCCCTGGGGCACAAAGGCTGAATTGTTCGTCCACTTCCTGTCACATAGGTCAAGCCTTCCAGTTCCTAGAATAACAGCTTTCCACATGCATTAATCACTTAAGCCTATCAACTATAGCTAAGTTTAAAATCTTTAACTCTTGATTTTCCCTATCATTTGGAGCTATCAGTGATCACAGCTTGGGGCTCCTTCTGCTGTGCCTAGGTATGTGCAGAAAGAACTAAGGTGCGCATGAAGACTGGCTTTTAACTAGCACTAAGCCTTGGGGAGGGTCAGCTAAATTCAAGCTCCAAAAGATCAGCTCTGCCTGCCCGCCAGCCGCCACCCCACAGGCTTTCTTTTAGTCTTAATCACTGAAAGTGCCTCAAGCTGTACTCAGTAGCTGGTTTAAGCTTCACAGGGTAGGGTGAGAAGGATTTCTGTAGGTGGGGCTACTGCTTGCTGATGCTGCAAGGAGGGAAGTGCTCTGTCTGAGAAAGATGACCTCTGCAGCATGGGGAATGACTCAGCACAGGGATCTTGGGGGATGACCCTTCAGCTCTCTTCCAAGAGCCACCAATCTTCAACTCTCCTCATGTGGCTCTAGTCTGCTCTGCCCTCCCTCCACCAGAGCTTAGGGTAAGTGGCTGCAAATGAAATTTTGTGTGTTGGCCCTGAAAGAGGCTCTCTGTATTGCAAGCCATTTCTCCCTGGTGGACAGAAGCCCTCTGCTTTTCACATCCGGATGTTATTTAGGTTCCTTTCCAGGTTCTGGCAGTCTAGGCTAGAGAGCTCAGCATGGGTTTTAGACCCCACACTTCTCAGGGAGAACCCCCTTGGCTGCTTAAATTTTCCTCCAAGACTTCAGATGCCACCCATGGAGTGCCACCAGTCCTCTCGTGCCTCTGCCCTTCCTATCAGTCTCATAGTGATGCGATTTCTTCCATCTGTTCTTGTTATATAAGGCTTCTCTAGTTAGTGTTCAATTGGTTATTCAGGATTTTTCTATAATTTAGTTGTAATTCCAGTTTGGTCCTGTGAGTAGGTCAATGTAGCTTCTACCTACTCTGCTCTGCCACCATCTTGGATCACCCTAAAATGGTTATTTTCTAATTCTATCATTCGTGAAGAGCCACAGAACCCTCTTGTACTTCATGTAGCTGGGCAAATGTTTCTCCCTGACTCTGACAGAAAACTGGAGGTTTGTTCTCTGGAAAGAGTAAAATGGGGTAGGTGGCCTGGAGGATACCAGTTACAACTGAGGGCATGCACAGGTCACACTGAAAATTCTGAGTATTTGGATGTAGAATGCTGAGACTCTCCACACTTTCCTCAACCACACCACTCCAGGAGATTGTAAGGGAAAATGATACAAATAATTTACTATTTAACCATGTCAGTATGTTTACCTGTTATCATAAAAATAATTCAACAGATTTTTGTAATTTGTATTTTGAATCTTAATAGAAGCATGATAGAAAATGCACACAGTGTGAAAGTATACAGTGGGAAATGTTTCCTCTGTGTCCTAGTCATCATATGCTCCTCTCTTCCTAGAGACAGCCACTCTTTCCAATTGCTTATGCATCTTTCCAGATATATGGGCCTATGGGATGAAATAAGCATCCTCTGCAGCAAGCATGTGGTGAACAGTACTTCAACATGTGGTTAAGACACACTAAAGAAACATATCTGGGCCAATCACACCTGAGTTAAAAAGAAGTACTATGGCAGTAGGGTCTTAGTGACTTGTGGGAACAACATCAGCAAAGTTAAAAATGAAAGGAATGTTCATCACAAGAGGTATGCTCATTTCGCAGTTAAAAAAAAATCTATACATTAATTCAGCTCATTAAATATTTATTAAGGGCTATTGTGTATCAATATAAATCTCCAGTAAATAACACTTAACGGAATCTAGGTTTTAGGGAAAATTATCCAGACTTAAATAACCACACAATTTTGTAAGTAATTATTATCATTTGTACCTTATGTGAACAAGACCTAGTACACTTTTAGTTCATTTTCAACTATTTTTCACCATTCAAAATAAACAAGTTCAAATTTTATTTCAAAATAGAATTTATTGCATACCATAATGAACTCAATACATTAAAAAACTGTCAGTATTGGCACATAATGAAAAGCTTTAAAGCATTGCTAAACTAACACTTCAAAAAATTTTAATCATGTTCCATAAAAAAATAAAGCCTAATAGTATTATAAAGTATTAATTAACACTAATTTACATATCAAAGGGTTGAAGAAAGAATTCCACACTCAAACCAATCATCTAAGAATGAAAAATTCAATCATATGTATTTTTAAAAAGGTTCTTATTTAAACAAAATACAACAGAAGGCATAAAATAGGCAGAAACTACCAAATTTACATTTACTTGTTCTACTGAGAAATGCTGTAAACCAAACAGATAAACTTTGGATATTTTTTGTTTTATAAATCCATGTTCCTAAAGAACATTGTTTATACTTTTTATGCCTAAAGAAACACATGATTACATTAAGTATTCCATATATTTTTGTTGTCCCTTAATTGCCATTAATACAAGACTATTCTAAAATTTTAATTTAAGAAATCATTTTTCCCCAATGATCATTTTTATAGATACAGATGCTGTCCCTAGTACATAAACATTAAACAAGTAAGTTCACATATATGGTCTTTACTACAATATGGCCTGTATATTACTGTCAATCATTTTGTTTACTCTGAAAATTCAGTAATCCAAATCATGGGTACTACACAATCTATTTCAAATTTCAAATGGTTGAGTAATTGGATTCAGATCTCTTGAACTTACAGGATATTTTTCTTTCAGCAAGCATAACATGATTTATACTCAATATTTTGATTTTCTTTGCATTACTCACCCCAATCTGTTTGGAATTATACTCTGGGGTAAACAGATCACTGAAAATAAATTTTTTGAACTGTAGAATTTGTTATTTGTCATCATCTTGAATAAATTCACCTCTTTTCCTTGTTAATGGGAAAATATACAGCCTTTCAAACTAGTATATCACACCATTCTGAAATGCAATATTTTATGTTTTTGAATCTCACTGGTTGAGATCAGGTTAAAATTTTAGAGACCAATCTTAAATAAATTAGTTTAAACATTTTAAAATCATATATAAAAATAATATTTGCTTATACCTAAGGCAAAAATTGAAAGAGTAAAAGAAAACTACAAAGCTCATTTGTATTCACTATACAAATTTGTATTTACTATAAAATGTATCATGGACATTTAAGTTTCATGAAAGCCAACAACAGATGGGTTAAAATTTTCTTCAAAAGAGAAATAAATCATGGATTCTACTAATAAGGTATTGCTAATCTAAAAAAGAAATACAAGCTGGAAGAAATGTACTGTATTAGAATAGCAAGATGTTTTCTCACAAACATCTGTTATCTTTGCTGGAGTAAACTGAAATAAAAATATCTACATTACAATGAGATATTTAGTGATTTCTGTTTCATAAGATACAAAAATGTTCAGAGAATGTCTAAGTAATCACTTTTCAATACATAATAATACAATATATCTTTCTTTTTTCTTTTAAATGTTTTTAAGACATATTTAGGAATGAAACAACTTCTCTTTTCCTTGAAGTTATTGGTGTTGGGAAGGCAAGAGAGGAAGAAATGATACAGCCATTTAAAGCCAAATTTTTCATCTCGCCTTTCCTTTATTTTGATTCCCAAAATAAAACATTTCTGTACTATAATTTCTCTAAGTATATTCAGCTGGATTGGTAGAAGAATTATTTAAGTACAATGTAAAATTGACACCAAGGATGGAGAAACTTAAGGAATTTTACTATTTATTTGTATTTAATCAATAAAGTTTTAATAGCAAACTACAACAAGGTTTTACCTCCTTGATAACTAATGGTTGGATAAAATAGAATGTGTATCAAAGAACCAAAATTTCAGATTTCTAGGTGTAAAATTTTCTTTAACATTCTTCATAAACTGTTGTTGAGGCTTCTGAATATCAGAAAGCTAGGATGAGAATACAGATAATTTTACTACAAAAGCTGTATTTTGGCAAACATTATATTGATATTATAAATGAAAATACAGTTGGATCTTTAAAATGGCACTTAATCTGTTCTTTCTATCACAGTCTGCCAAATAAATTAGATTCTTTGGGAAAAAATTCAAACTTGATCTTAAGGAGACAAAATTAAGATTAACCTTTACTTGTCAGATACTTACTTTTCATTTACCAAAGGATCCATAGTGTATTAAGTGTAAAGAGGGCTGTGAAGGGAGCTTCTCTCTCTACAATCTACTAAGCAAAGGTTAACAATTAAACAAAAGCATCTAACTCCCTCAAATGTTAAATTTAGTTCAAATATGAAAGCTTTGATCCATTTTAAAAGGCAATGAGTAGCTGTATCTTTTAATCAGCTGAACTGGCCTTAGAATGCAAGCATCAAGTTGTTCACACATCCCATATATTACTTATAAGGAATGCAAAATTCTGGTGCCTTTGCAATGATTTGTCATTTGGAAATTTCTTAAGAGAAAGCAAAAGAAAATGAAAAGATAATCTGACCTTTTTCTCCCAGGAGAATGTTCAAGGTCACATATGATATTTAGCAAAGAATGAGAAAGATTTTTTTTCAAGTTGGAAGGTACCAGAGTGATTAATTGATCTAACCCATTGATTTTCAGCCAGCATGCTGCAAGAGACACACTGGTGTGCCACAAGAATTTTTAAAACATACACTACTATTTAGTTAGGGGCACTGACCTCTTTTCCCTTAGATTGCCAAATTTAAAAAATGACAACAGCCATCTCAACAATAGCCATCCTGTGTGAATGAATCAAAATTATACCTATGTTTTCATCAGATGGGCAGCAAATATATTTTTTGGTGTGTGACAAAATTTTAGTAATTAACTTATGTGTGCCGTTAGATGAAAAAGGATGAAACTGCTGGTCTAACCTACTCATTTTGCAGATGAGAAAACTGAGACACCAGTGTCTTATGCTAAGACAATTTACTCACACTCTTGTAATGTAATTTAATTGACACTAACACCCAGTCTCCTGTCTTTTGTCTCCAATATTTCCCTCTGAAGCATACCTGGTATGTCAGTATACCATCATCCACCAAAATATTAAAAGGTTAACAGTGGTTTCCTTTGAAGAAGGCAGTAGGAATCAGGATGGTGGCAGAGAGGGATTGTTGTACCCGAACGAGTCATATGTATTACTATATTAATTTTATACAAAATACTGAGTCTAAACATCAACAGAACCAAACTTCAGAGATCAGAAAGACTAGAGTGAAACTGAATGTTAATACAGAAATTTAAGCTATATCTTCAAGGAAACAACAGACCACTGTAAACTATGGATGTCAGTTTTTGTGTCCTTTTTATGATTAGTTCTATATATTATGTTTCTCTATACCTGGAAAAATATTCTAATATAATACATATCAATCTGAAGCAATTTAGGTTCTCAAATTTAAAAAAGAACTTTAATTTTTTTCAACTTATGCTATAAAAATATGCACTTACATATGTATTCCCAAATTATATTTTTCTAACCTTTGCAGTGATAAAAGTCCAAAATTTCACATTGAACTGCCTTCTTGAATAATATTAAATAATTATTTCTATAGAGGATAAAATTTACATAATTCTTTTCGGTAAAATCTGTTCAGAAACTCGGTTTGACAGAAATATCTTTATCTATCATTAGAGTTGAAGAGAAATTGATTTCAGTAAGAAAAATATAGGGGTGGATCAATACCTTTTTTTTAGAAAAATATACTGTATATAATACATTTTGAAAGTTATATAGCCCATATCCTTTTATTTAGTGTGAAGGCACAACTTTGACATAGTTAAAAGCAAATGTATTTTAATTACTTATGACATAATTATCAGTAACAGCTCTTAAAAATGTATATTTGCAATTATATTATTAAAGATTCTTTCAGATTGTTAATTTAAAAGTCAATTTAATAAGTCAAACTATTTGCAGAAAATCAGTTGACACATGGCAGGTCCACATTATTATTGTGAGACAATCTGTTCACCAGCTGTCACAGGGTTTTCTTCATTTGTTGCATAGTCTGGGTGGTCCATCATCTAGGCATAAGAATACATGTTAGAAAATGCAAATTTTCAACTGCCCTCAATGTGCACTAATCTGGTAAAAGGATTCTCAATTTTTAAAAATGACACAGAGTGCTCTATGGAACTGAGTGCTCCTTTTGGAGCAATGTACTGGTTCAACATCCATGCTCTTGAGGACATGGTCCAAGTGACACTGAACCTTTCAAAAAAACTCATCATTGGACTCAGGGCCAATTTGGTAAGTGTTTTCTCTGGCTCTTCCACTATTTTCATTTCCCTGTATGAATATGGCCCTTCACGGTGTGGGAGCTCCACCACAAAAGGAAGAGACTCCTGATGCTTATTCCAGGCAGTGTCCACCCCTGGATGAGGCAAAACCAAAAGTCACCCCACTTCTCACTGTGAGAATACCTGCTGGTTTGGAAACAGTGTAAACTGGATGACACCTTGAAAGGACCTTAAGATAATTTTAAATTATGTAAAATTTTGGAAACACTATATGACAAAAATGTCTACTAAAGACAAACAGCTTGAAGGGACTTAATAGTCAAATGATATCTGAAAACAAAATCAAATATACATATACTCTAGACTAATTTTAGAGGAATCACCAGTTAAACTTTTCTCAAATAATCACTTCAGCTCTGCCCATATTCCCATGAAAATCTTTTTATATTTGGGAATGAAGAAAGAAGTGCTTAAACGTTTTCAGTGTTTTTTTCTGTTCTTCAGATAAAATTACTTAAAAATAGAAAAAAGTGCTAATGCCTTTGTGAATATTATCAAAGATTTTTAGATAAATGATTAAATTTCAGTATTGTAATGCACTTTGGGCCTCTTCTTTATCAAGAATTAGAAGAAAAGACCAGCAAGATAAATGTTCCAATTTTTGTAAACTGATTCAAAAAGCTTTACTGTTATTTTGGAAGTGGAGGCAGAGAGAGTATAAATTTCCAAATGGGGTTTCCAGACAAAAATACAGTAAACTGGAACTGAGTCTTTCAGCTGACAACTAGTTGTCTCAAGCAATGGAGACGGCTGAACAACTCAAACCTGCTGATACTCTAGAGTCATCACAAGTCCCCAATCAGTTTTGACCCCCTAGATGAAGGTAGTTACTTGTTCATAGCACTTCTACGAGGAAAAAAAAAAAAAAAGCCAAATCAAGAAAGGTAGCATATTTATTATTTCACTACATGAAACATATGATGGAATTGTTGAAGAGTTGATTTTTGTTACAATTTACATCAAGGGGGGAAAGGAGAAGCATGGAAGATATAATTAGCCCCCCTTTCTTCTAGCAATTTAGAAACTCTGGGTGAAAGAGGTCAGAGCAGTCTCAGCAGAATGGATGGTGAAGAAATCCTCTATCTTCACCAAGAACTATTTACCATGGCAACTGTAATCTAATGAAATAATAGCCTACATACTCTCAGTTAGAACATGCTTCTTTCCTAACATTCAGGTACCTCACTGGCAATTTAATCAAATCCATAAACATTAAAATATATTAGTCAAAAACAAAACAAAACACTTTCAGCCCTGGCTGGTGTGGCTCAGTTGGCATCATCTTATAACCAAAAGGTCCAGGGTTCAATTCCTGGTCAGGGCACATGCCTGGGTTGCAGGTTCAGTCCCCAGTCGGGGCGTACTCTGAAAGTCAATTGATGTTTCTCTCACCCCCTTTCCCTTCTAAAATCAATAAGCATGCCCTGGGGTGTAAGAAAAAAAAAAAAAACTCACTTTCAAAAATCAACTTATTGAGAAGTAAACATCTCAACTCTATTTACTTTTCTTTACTGACTTTTATTAAAAATAAAGAAACATATCATTTACTGATCACTCTGCTTATTTATAACTGAACCAATCTCCAGAAAATCTACTAAAACATTCATTAAAGTGGGGTAACTGGAGAGTTGTTGATACTAAAGCAGAGTTGTTGTAAGTGTCTCTACTGTGACTTGTCAGTCACAGCTTGTGACTTCTAAAAATAATTAGAAGCCCTAGTGACATTTAACAGAGACAAATCCATTGTTTACAGAGTATCAATAAACTGAAAACTTATTTCCCACCCACTGGAGGTGGCTGCATAATCTAACTTCACTGATTTAGGATTAGAAAGAAACAAACAAAAATTCCCTAAAATGATGATTTCTCTAAATTGTTTTGTGTACCAAAGTAATTAAGCCATTGCTTGGTTTTTCTTTCTAGAGAAAATACATCTTTATTTACACTAATTAGAACTAAGACTTCGAGTAAAATTAAATAAATGGAACCAAATACTGCATTCTGAAAGCATTTTAGAAAAAAATTTCAAAGGAATAAGAGTGAAATAGCTTCAGGCCACAGAGAAGCCTATACAATAAAGATTTCCAAATTAGTATTATATTAGTGAAATCCTATGGAAATGTTACTTCTTTTGATCAGAGAAATTCATGGAATGGGCTAAAAGACTTCATAAAATGCTACAGTATTATATTTCTATGAAGTGTCTTAAGTTTCAGCAACAAACAGTGTAACTTGACCTCTGAAAACAACATAAAAAAGCTATCAGGGCTCCCCATGACACCTGGAAATCTCCAGTGGAAAGTTTGGCTTTTTGCTGCTTGTCTTCCATTTTAACATCAGGCATTAGAGTGAACCAAATTATTAACAGTATAAATAAACATGCCATCACCTTTGATTCTGACTTTTATATTACATGTTTTATATTTGGTTATTTCAAAACAGTAGCAAAAACTTTTGGCACTTGCAAAAAATGATTATATATAAAGACTGTAGACATATAAGTGTACTTTAATGTTTTAAAAGTGCCTCACTATTACAATACCTTGTAACTATTTTGGTAATTTTATGAGAGCTACTGAAACACAACCAGAAAGCTTGTACACACACACACACACACGCACACACACACACGTAACTAAAGGTCTGGGTTAAGGACTGAATATTACAGCTCTTTTGCATGAAGAATTTCAATAACATTAACTGAGGGTTTACAGTATATAAAATACTGTTGTCAGCACTGTGGGTCCTAACACGTAGGAGCTAATAACTTAATGAGGGAGGCATACATATAAATATCTACACTACAAGGCAAGCGTTAATAAGTGTTTAAAGTACAAAGTCTAAAAAAAAATATGGGGAAAGGTGAAGTTAATTAGATATCTGCTTGGAGAATGCAGATTTTGAATTGGGAGTCATGTAAGGGATATTCTGAAAACAGAGACTGGCAATGCTATAAAAATAATGAAAGCAGGGGGAGAGGAAGAAAGGATCATCATTTCTCTGTTAGCCTAAGAGATGAGCCAGTAACTAACTGCCTGAGGGTGGTCTTCAGGGCTGACCCTCAGCCCTATCCTACATTGGGTCCATACCTAGTCTCCTTCCTGTTTTACCAGGCTTGTTGAGGTTCCCTGTTCTACTTTCTAAGCGTTTGCCTAACCCTATCTGATTTCACCAAGTCTTGGGCTAACTCACCACCATAGATTACACATTCTCCTACCTGCCTGTAGATCCAACTTCATTTTATGAACAAGGAGACAGTGATTGATTAATTTGCCAGAACTGATGCCAAAGCCTATAATATATTGTCTACATCTAGCTTATACCATGAGTGACAGCATTCAAGCTAAATTAATTTTGACTTTAAAGGTTAGACAAAAGCAATGAGAGATTTTCTTTGTTCAAAATCCTTAACCAGGAAACAGTTTTATAGAGGCATTACATTCTGTAACTTTCAAAAATGCTAGTTTTCTAGGAAAATAGACTCTCATCAGCAGTTTATAATATTCTGTCACTAGCTTGATTAAAATATCAGCAAATATTCATTCTTCATATTTAAAAAATCTAGTGTACAGTGGGAAAATGACAGCATTTAACAGGTTTTTCTTTTTCTTCTGAGGTTGTGACAGCTTTCAAATTCTTTTATAAATAAGTTAAAGGAACTAGATTTAACAAAGACCCAAAGTTTTAATACCCAAATCAGGAAAATGTAAATCTAGTAAATGAACTGAAAAGTAACAGCCAACCCCACAAAAAAACCAATACAGAAAACCCCAAATTTTTAGAAATAATAATAGTGAATACCTTTATCATGCTTATGTTGTACCATGCACTATTCTAAGCATTTTGCATATACAGTATTACAACAATCCTTTTAAGTAGGATGATTATTATCCCACTTTACACTGGAGGAAACTGAGACACTAAGAAGCTAAGTAACTTGCCTAAGGTTACATGGCTAATAATTAACAAAATCAGAGTTACAACATAGTCAGTCTGGCAGCAGATTCCACTCCCTTTATTACTGTGTTATTTTATATTCTGAATGTCTTCATCTAATACAATGACACCACACTACAAAGTGAGAAGTGTATAACCAAAGGTAATGGATTTTCCTACAATTAATTGCCTTATTTAGCTACTATGTCATGTGGTCAAAGCCCTGAAGCCTGTCCTTTCAGGGCATTTACTACTGGTTTGTGTCCAGCTGCAATGATCTTTTCCTTTATAGGTAGCTGCTGTGAAGCAAATCATACTTTTTTTTAAGATCATAATTTTTAAGAATGAAACTCAGCCCTGGCTAATGTAGCTCACCGGACTGAGCACTGGCCTGTGAACCGAAAGGTTGCTGGTTTCATTCTGGCCAGGGTACATGCTTGCATTGTGGGCTGGGCCCCCAGTTTGGGGCATGAGAGAAGCAACCAAACAATGTGTCTCTCGCACATTGATGTTTCCTTCCCTTTCTTTCTCCCTCCCTTCTCCTCTCTCTAAAAAGTAAATAAGTAAAGTCTTAAAAAAAAAAAAAAAATGAATGAATGAAACTCAGATAGTTCCAGGCAGAGCATCTTGTTCAATGGTACATGTACATGTACAGGCATTAAAATGATTTTTACAAGGAATTAAAAATGAAATAACACTAACGTGCAGTGGAGAAACAAGATAGAGAACTAGTTAAGAGTATGGTATCATCCAATCACTTATCCATTTATCTAGGAAGGCATACATGGAAACTCACTTAAATCTTAAGAGTGACCTTCTCTAGGTGGTGGGATTTGTGGGCGAACTTAGTTTTACTTTTCTACATTTTTAAGTTTTTCTATAATAAGCACATATTTTTATAATAAAAGAACTTATAAGCAATATAGGGTGGGGCAAAAATAGGTTTACAGTTGTTCAAATGGAAAATAATGCAATAATTAAAAAATAATAAAAATAAACTATTTTTGCATACTCACAACTGTAAACCTATTTTTGCCCTACCCTATGTTAAAGGGAAAGGAAAATTTTATAAATAAAACACTGGTGCTGAAATTAACCAAAAAATATATTTAATTCTATAAGATATCACATGTGCGCTAAGAGTCCCAAATTTAAACTAGCCCAGAATTTAATGCTAACCCTAAACAAAATTTCCCCGTGTTGCCCATCTTCCTTGTCTTGATGTCATACTCAGTCAATCAGATAGGTGACATAACTGTAGAAACCGCTTGCTCACAATTCTCCCTCTATGTTCTCACTCACTGAATATGCTAATGACACTCCCAAATTTCTACCTCTATCTAGTTCTGTCTCCTGAACATCAGGGGGCATTCATTCAACTACCTATTATTTCTCTCTTCCTGGTTGTCCTATAGGTACTTTGAAATGTTCAAAATTGAATTCATAGCCAAAACATTTAGCTTGTCCAACACTGAATTTATCGTCTTCCTCCTCAAACTTGTTACCCTTCTTTATCTCAGTGAATAATATCACCATCCACCCATTTGGTTCCTCAAGCCAGAAACCTTGGACTCCACTTCTCTCTCCTCCCCCTCCACTGAATCTTTCACCACATCCCATTAATCATGCCTCTTAATTTCTCTTGACATTGTCCACATTGTCTCTCTATCTCATGACCTTCCTCATTCTAGCTACTATAGCTTTTCATTGTAACAGCTTCCTCAAGTTTTGCTCCCTCTTTTAGTTATTTTCTAATTTTTTTCAAACTCTTAAAGGGTCCCTAATGTTTTTAAATAGAATTGAAACTCTTTTTAATAAGGCTGACAAGACCCTCCAGGCTCTTACCCTCGCTTCCTTCTCCAGTTTTCATTTCCTACAGCTCCCCTATGCTTACTCAACATTACAGTCATCCTAAAACTCATTGGTTCCTAGAAGGTGCTGTTCTCTCTTCCCTCTAGCCTTTGAAGACGTGGTTCCCTCAACGTGGAACACACGGCTCCATTAAAGTCTCAAGATAAATTTAATAGTCTTTAAAAAGCCTTCCCCAGAGAAACAAGATGGCGGAGGAGTAAGTGGAAGCTACACTAACTTCCTCCTAGAACTAGTCTGGATTTACAATGTAATTTTGGAGAAATCATCTGGAATAACGAACCGAACACCAGCTGGAGAGAAGTCTTATAACCACGGAGAGACAGAAAAGGCCGCTACATCACAACGTGACCGGTAGGGAGTGCGGAGACGTGGAAGGGCTGGCTGGGCTCCCACGGGTGGCAGCTGAAGGGGCTGAGAAACAGCTCAGCAGCCGGGGATTCCCCCTGAGAAGGGCAGGGTCTAAACCCCCAGCTGGGCTTCCCAGCCTACAGCGACAGAGTGGAAAGTAAAATAGTATCAGCTGTGAAAAGCGAAAAGCCACAGGCTTTCTTGCTAGCCGGAGAGAAACAGCAGGAGAAAAAGAGCTCTTAAGTGGATCACATACGAAAATATTTTGGCCACCACTTACCCTGGGCTCAAGCAGAGGGAAGGCAGAGAGGACTGGAGACACTTGGGGAGAGTTTGGCACGGTGGCTTTGAGGGGAGAACTGGAGGAGCAGCTGACTGGGTCCCAGTGCTGACTCATCCCCAGTACTGCGGGTAGACCATTCCCCTCCAAGTGGCGTCAGCCTGAGGGGAAGCAAAAGCCCTGCCTACAGGAATTAAGCTGCCACACCCACAGTCCTTAAGCCTGACAGCTAATCACAGATTGAATAGATTAACAATCAAAGAAGACAGACAACAGCAGTAGATCCCTGGAAGTCTCCAACAGGCTGCCTAGGGCCAGACTGGTACATGATCTGACGCCACCAGAGGCAGATCCAGGAAGTGCAGATCATTCCAAGAAGCACCAACAAACAATAGGAGTCAAAAAAATGGGGAGACAGAGAAACAACCTCCCATCAAAAGGAAAGGTAGAATCCCCAGAAAGAGTGCTAAATGAAATAGAGGGGAGCGAACTATCAGATATGGAATTCAAAACATGGATTATGGAGAAGCTGAATGAGCTCAGCGGAAACTTCAAAGAACTCCAGAAAAACTACAAGGAACTCACAGAAAATTACGTGAGCATGAAAAAGGACATAGAAGCTATCAATAAGAGCCAGGAGGAAATGAAAAATACGATCTCTGAATTGAAGAACACAGTAGAAGGAATTAAAAGCAGGCTAGAGGAAGCAGAAGATCGGATCAGCGAGCTGGAGGACAACCTACACAAAAACTCCCAGACAATGCAACAAAATGAAAAAATACTGAACAAGACTGAAGAGGTTCTAAGACAGCTGCAGGACAACATGAAACGTAATAATATCCGTATCATAGGAATTCCAGAAGGAGAAGAAGAAGAGCAAGGGATAGAAAACCTCTTTGAAAAACTAATGACAGAAAACTTTCCTAACATGACGAGAGAAAGAGTCACGCAAGTCCAGGAAGCACAGAGGGTCCCAATGAAGATGAACCCCAACAGGCCCACTTCAAGACACATCATAATTAAAATGCCAACATTCAAAGACAAAGAGAGAATCCTAAAAGCAGCAAGAGAGAAACAACTAATAACATACAAGGGAGCTCCAATAAGGCTATCATCAGATTTCTCAGCAGAAACACTACAAGCCAGAAGGGAATGGCAAAAAATATTCCAAGCAATGAAAAACAAAGGCCTACAACCAAGAATACTCTACCCAGCAAGGCTTTCATTCAAAATGGAAGGTGAAATAAGGAGTTTCCAAGACAAAAGAAGGCTAAAAGAATACATCTCCACCAAACCAGCATTGCAAGAGATGCTAAAGGGTCTGCTTTAAGAAGATGAAGAAACAGAGAGACAGAGAGGAACACGAGTACAAAGGGGGAAAATGACAATGAATAAGTACTGAAAGAAAGAAGGAACTTCTACCATTTGCAACAACATGATTGGAACTAGAGAGAATTATGCTTAGCGAAATAAGCCAGGCAACAAAAGAAAATTACCTTATGCTGTCACCTGTTACAGGAAACTAATGAACAACACAAACAAATGAGCAAAATTGAACCAGAGGTATGTAAACAAGGAATAAACTAACAGTAACAAAGGGGGAGATGGGAGGGAGAGAAGGGGTAAGAAGGGGAAGGGTCTAGTCAAAGAACATGTATGAATGACCCATGGACATGGACAAATGGGTGGGGACTGACTGTGGGGGGGGGGCAGGGTGCAGGGAAGCAAGAGGGGGAAAAAAAGTGAGACAACTGTAGTGGAAAAACAAACAAACAGAAAATTTTTTAGTGGGGGGGGGAATAAAAATATAAAGAATAGAAATGCAAGTTCAGTGAATATTAGAAGGACAAGGATTTTCCTTCCGATAAGACAGTCCTACAGATTTAGAGACTTGTATGTGGGTTATGTTACATAAATTAACATGTGTTTTCTGTTTTCAAAGGGCATAAGCCTACAATCTCATTACCTGAGTGATTATCTGTATGCATAGGCCTCACTTAATCCTGTCTGCATTGCTGCCTCCTGAGACTCAATGGTTTGGCTGAACTAAGTGGCTGGGTTGGTGAAGAACGGGGTGGTCTGTGGGCTTCACTTTAAAACTGGTTTCTCTTTTCTATCCTAATGGCTTGGACAGAAAAAGCCCAGAGGCCTGAGATGGGAGAAACCTAAAATATTTCCCTCAGTCCAAAATAAGTATAATGGGCAAAAGGGTTTTGGACAGGTGAGATGTACCTGGCACACCTTCCTCCAAAGAAGCCCTTCTTTTCCCTAATGTGGGACATTGAAAAATTAATACCTGTCTTTTGTCATCTAGTGGTTATGGATTAAATGATGTCCTTTAACCCTGTTGCCCCCAGAATACAACAAGGATGCCAGCCTGTCAAACCAAGCATGCCGTTGTCCAGAGACAGCCAACCAACCTGGAGTCTGCACGATCCTTCCCCTTGTGGGAAGGCCACCCTCCCCTCCACATCCCCACTCTTATTAGGGATTTCTTGACCCACGGGTAGGTAAGACGACGACCATGTCCAGCTTGAAGCAGCTAGAGGAGCTCGAGACCTTCATCCATTGTCCTTTATAAGATTGTAAAGGGTCTTAAGTCTGAGAGGGAGGAATTGTTATTTTTTATTGTTAAAATATTTAACTAATTAATTAATTAATTTTAAAAAAAGAAGAAGAAGAATATATGAAAGGGTGAGGCGGGAGAGCTTGTATGTACGACCCATGGGCATGGACTTGGAGAGGGGATTGTTGGGGAAGGGGGGTGCTGGGCGGAGGGGAGCAAAGGGGAAAAAAATTGGAACTATTGTAACAATATAATCAATAAAATATACTTAAAAAAAAAAAAAAAAAAGCCTTCCCCAAATCACCTTTGACTCTGTCATGAATCCACAAGCATTGGGTGTCCCCCCTTCCAGCTTTCATGGCAGCCTACCATCACTAGCACATTTATCACACTTTACTGTTAGTGACTATCTGCATCCCCACTATACTCTTACTATTAAGAGGCCATGAGACCAGACCTGTTTCTAACTTGTTCATATTTTATCACCAGCTCCTAAAATAGTACCTGAGTCATAGAACTGTTCTATAAATATTTGCTAAGTGAAGAAATATAAACCTATTTTTTAGATTATGACACAGAGCAATTTTTGGGATGTAGCCTTCAAAGGCTAGTACATTAGTAGAGTATGTGATGTAGAACATACTTTGTTTTTTTAAATCCATATGAAAAAAACTTTATATGGGAGTCCTCTTAATGGAAAAGCTGCAAATTATCTCACTAGTTTAGTCATGAACCTTATGCACATAAACTAACTCTATGTGTATAAATATACATTGAGACAATGGCATTGTGAGGTAAGCAAGGAAGATAGTTATTTTTATCCAAATCTTAGAGAAATTAGAACAAGATTCACCCCAAAGAATTCTAGACCAGTGCTTTTTCCAGTTATAGTAGTCTAACTAAATGTGTTCATCATCTCTTGTTAAATAAAGATGATACTACAGACCAACCACAAGATGGATATGAACTTTGAACTGTTTATCTACTAACAATTACAGCCATCCACCCAAAGTATCTATGTTGTTCACGTGACCACTGACACGCACGCATGAGGGTGGATGGAGGATGGCAGTTTGTTGTAATAGGGCAAAGCAGGGCTAACTGCCTCACAAAGGGATCAATGCCATGACCCTGACCTCAAAGGCTAGGGTTTCCCAACCCTCTTTAATTTCAGTGCAAACAAACTTTCCTGGAATACCAAGAGCATTCAGAGAAAAAAGGAAAGAGGTTTAACTTTAATGAAGAAACTTGAACATAATAGAATCTGGTATTAAGATTTTCTGTGTTCTGGAATTTAACAGAGAGGTCAATCTTGATCCATTTAAATCTGAAACAAGTGCCCTATTTAATTTATTTATGCTCATTTAGATGCTGAAGAAGTTATACTTTTCATCAGCAAAACCTTAGGACCCTCACTATAAATAGCTAATGTCAGTCTCAAAATTCAATAAACAGAATTTTATATTTCATGAAGTCTACTTCTGTGTGGACTTTGAAAATGCATGTTGAAATGTGTTTTTGCTTTTCCCTGATGCCCTCCCTTCTCCTTCCTGGTAGTTTTATCTTGAGTCACCAGGATTTGGGGATCAGGTTGCAGTGGTGATGAGAACTGATGATGCAGCAGGTGGACAGGAAGGGGGCAGTACTGGAAAAACCTTAAAGGACATCCTGAGAGATCCAAGATAAATTTTTGGCACATAAAAGCTATGAGATATATATAGGCAGCTTCTAGCCAAAGTTAGTCAGTGAATTATTTCATAAGATAACTTGGTAGCTGAAATATAAGCACATACCTGATAACTGTCACCTTTCCAGAACTTTTTCATTTCTTTACGTCTCCAAGCAACAACCGAGGCAGTAATAAGTGTGCAAGGTACTAAATAGAGGAGAGCAGGTTGCCCCTTCTTCATCAGCACCAGAACAACAAACGTTAGTATCATGCCAACAGCATAGGCTGCAAAAAAAAAAAAATACCAAGCAGCAGTCATTTCGGCATGCTTCCAAAGAAATGTTATCCCCTCAGGCCATCTGATCATTTAATCAAGAGCAATAATACCATTTTGTTGACTTATCGATATTTAAGGGCCTGCAAGTATAAAAATACGTTGAAGTACTGGTTTTCAAGTATTTGAGGATGATTCTACCCTATGACTCTTTCATAATTTCATTATTTTCCTAGATAGTAATTAGGAAAGACATTCTACAGAGCTTTTGAAAAATATGGAAACCAGTTAGTATTTCAATTATAATTATCCTAATCATCAACTATAAATAAAGATAATAATTCAAGAAAGTCTCATGTATCTGTTACCATTAAGAATTTTGAGTTGTCCCACATTTGAGATAAGAAAAAACTTGTACCTGTAGTTACTAATGGTTGCCTTGAAAAATCTTCCTAATATTGATTATGTACTTACTTCATGGACTTTTTCAGCAAAAGCATACCAAATATCATCTGATCTTTTCTTAATGACTCATGGTCTCATTATGAACAATTTAGTCAGCCTTCTCATTTTACAGATGACGCAATGGAGGACCAGGGAAGCTGAGTGAGTTGTCCAAAGTGACACAGCAGAAATGACAGATAGTCCTACTGTATGCCTTTTCACTGAGTATTCTTTTATTGATCCACACTAACTGCTGCTAGACTCCTAATATGTTAATGCCCTTAGAAAGTAAATACTGAATGGCTTCAGATTGTTTTACTTTTTTATCTCTTCATTCACTTAGCTGTTCTTTTTTTTTTTTAAATTACAGTTGTCCCATTTTTCCCCCATTGCTACCCCCCATCCTGCCCACCCCTTCTCCCACAGTCATTCCCTACCGTGTTGTCCGTGTCCATGTGTCATTTATACATGTTCTTTGACTAGACCCTTCCTCTACTTATCCCACTTCTCTCCCTCTCCCCTCCCCTCTGATAACTGTTATTCTGTTCCTTGTTCAATTTTGTTCATTTGTTTGTGTTGTTCATTAGTCTCCTGTATCAGGTGATATCATATGGTATTTTCCTTTTATTGCCTGGCTTATTTCGCTAACCATAATTCTCTCTAGTTCCATCCATGTTGCTATTTCTCTACTGCTAACCTACACTGTTAATTTACTAGATTTAATTCTACTGTGGAATTGAAAACTTTGTTAGAACAGTATCTAAATGGTTCTGGTGCAGCTTATTTACCTACAAGAACTCTGGTGTAAGGACTTTGAGATATCTATTTGATATGTCCAGAAGTAGTATTTATTGGCTTCCTTCCTGTTCTTATCTATTCTCAATAACAGAAACAGAGGGATAAATTAACTACTCTACCTTTATGTTATTGTGCCATAAATTCATTTATAGATAGTTATCCATACAATATATATTTTTAAATCTAGCGTGATAGCCCTGCCTGGTGTGGCTTAGTGGATTGAGCACCAGCCTGTGAACCAAAAGGTTGCCAGTTCGATTCCCAGTCAGGGCACATGCCTGGGTGACAGGCTAGGTTCGGGGCATGTGAGAGGCAACCTATGTTTCTCTCACACAATCATATTTCTCTCCCTCTCTGTCTTCTTCCCTTCCCTCTCTCTAAAAATAAAATAAATATTTTTAAAAAATCTAACATTATATAATTTACTAATTACTTGGTGTGCCAGGTGCTCTAACAAGCATTTTACATACAGAACCTAATGATTTTCTTTGACATATAATTTCCTTTTTAAATTTCAAAAACTTTGTGAGGTAGGTAGTAAAGTATAATTATTCCTTTTTGATGGAAAAAATTGTCTTTTTATTTAATGACGAAGAACTAGAATTCAGGACTCCTTATTTTTAGACCTGCACCCTTTCCTATAGATAATACAATTCAACATAATGGAAAGAAAAAAACAAAAATTTACCAATTATGGAGGAGACATAGTATATAGAAGAAGAACTAGTCTGCTCATCAAATCTTCTACAGTATGCAATCAACAGGCCTTAAAAGAAAAAAACACTCCATGTTATTTTCTTAAAACCACAAGAGCAACTAGCTATGGCAACAGTAAACATTGTATTGTATTTAACCTTCATTTTTGCATCATAAGAACATTCAAGTACCTCAAATTCTGGACAAGATTCTATACACTAATTTTTTTACTTATTGCCACATTTTAAACATTTTCCCAAGCCACTAAACGGTTCTTACCAACATGATTTTTACTAGCTGCTTACTATTTCATGTTATGACCAATTTTTAATATTTCTGTAGTATTAGTTGTAATATCTCCTCTTTTATTTATAGTTTTATTGATTTGGGTCCTGCCTCTTTTTTCTTGGTTAGTTTAGCTAATGGTTTTTCAATTTCATATTTTTAAAGAACCAACTCTGGCTAATTTTTCTACTGTTTTCATGTTCTCTTTATTTCTGCTCTAATTTTTATTATTTCCTGCCTTCTGTTAACTTTATAGTTCTTCTTTTTCTAGTTTATGTGTAAAATTAAGTCATTTATCTATGATCTCTCTATTTTCTTGATGTAAGAGCTTATCGCTGTAAACCTCCCTCCTAGAACTATTTTTATAGCATCCCATAAGTTTTGGAATGCTGTGGTTCTCCTCTTGTCTCAAGATACTTTTTAATTTCCCTTTGATCCATTGGTTGTTTAGGTGTGTACTGTTTAATTTCCACGCACTTATGAATATTCCAATTTATTTTCTTTTATTGATTTCCAGTTTCACACCATTATGGTCAGAAAATATTTTTGACATGATTTCAATTCTTCTTAAATTTGGTAAGATATAGCTAACATATATCCTAGAAAATGTTCCGTGTATGCTTGAGAAGTAAGTATATGTGTTCTGCTGTTACTGGTTGTAATGTTCTGTATATGTCTGTTAGATAAATTTAATATATGGTGTTAAGAAAAAAATTTCAATGTAGCATTTAAAATATGTATTCAAAGAACACCAGGAAGGCAATTTAAAATTGTGACCAAAGTCTCCCTTCCTAGTAGAATAAAATTATTTAGAGTTTTAAAACAAAGAGTACAAATAAAAATTAAATATAAGCTCTCATTTGTAAACATGCAAGTATGCAAAAATAATCCTTTTTATTACCTATTTCTTTTAAAAACTTTGTTGACCTCCCCAGAGAAGTTTCAGATTGTATTTACTAAGCAAACACTGTTATGAAACAGTAAGAATGACATTTAACTATTTAAGTATCATAAAATAATGTTACTACTTTTATTGGTTGTTTGAATTAATTTACTATTTTTATTGGTAGTTTTGGTCCTTACATAATTACTCAGATAAATTCCTTGTTATTTTTACTATATTTGCTGTTTAATCACATTTCCATGTGTTTAAAAAATGTTACTCCTTCTCCCCAAATTATAATTTAGCTTTTAGAATTAAGTCATGTATTGTCAAAACTTTGCTCTTTGGAGAAATATTTGCTTGAGAACTTTGACATTTACTTCAAGAATGTAATATTTATATAGTTGTGCCCCCCCCCCCATTCAATGCTAAGTGCTATATGTAAGATTTTATATAGTACTTGGTCTGAAACTGGTAAAATCATGGGTAAATTTAAATGTATTTAAGAAACTGTAAGGTTACTCATTAGAATGCTCTCCCTACTTTCTCAGTTATGTGAATGGAGACTCACTGAACTAGGACCATTGCTACACTGGACTTTGCCACACTGACTCATAAGACAACATTGTTAAATTCCCTGTCTACCTGGCTTTCCTATGTAAATGATAGATTTTTTTTTTCTTTTTTCAGAAGAGCCAGTACTCTTTACTCATCCACAGGCAGGTAATGCACCCAGGGAGATAGTAAGTGAGGAGTGACAAAGTGTCAGCTGATTGAGAAATATTAAGTACCATATTTTTCATTCCATAAGACACACTTCCCCCCCCCCCAAAAGTGGGGAGAAATGTCTGTGTGTCTTATGGAGCAAATATTGTGTCACCGACTGTGATGTGTATTACCTGATCTGTCAGTGAAGGATGAAACCATTGTATAATCATTCAAAAAATGCCTTAGATGGAACTGAAGATAGTATCATATATGAAGATAGTGAGGAAAGTGATATCAGTGATTGTGAGCAACTGAGCTTCATAAATTCTGACACTAGCAATGATGAGTTCTTAGGGTTCCCAGAAAACTAGAAGAGTACCTGAACCTTAAAGTCTATCCTCATTTGTTAATGCCAGTGATGATGGTTCTTAATATCACTGTTGACTGCTGTTCACTTTACATGGTTGAAATATTATTCTGTTATATTTTATTAAATATTTTAGTATACCATTTGGTTTAGAGTATTTTTTTTTTTTCTTGTTTTCCTCCTCTAAACCTAGGTGCATCTTATGGTCAGGTGCATCTTATAGTGCGAAAAATACGGAACTTCTAAACTATATTATTAAATGGCTAGGATTAAGTTTAATCTACAGGTAGCCCAGTGAGGAAAAGAATGCAGAACTGCAGTAACTGTCAGAGAAGACATGTTAGGAGGAGCGGATCGACTCTACCACATGCTGTATTGTTTTGTATTATAGTGCTCTATCAGGTAGTGTTTACAATGATTCCCCTCTAAATCACTTTCCCTAAAACATAACTATTATTTTAAAACAGAAGTAACAAGAAACTGTAATACATTTATTATTATTAAATTCAACTTTTAAAAGGGGTTTTGAGATATATTATACTTTCTTAAGGAAGAAGGTCAAACTGATCTTAGTTGCTTCCTCTAAGACACATTTTGAGCTATGGAAGATATATTTTGGTTGTACCAAATTGGGCTTTGTCTCTAATAAGCAAAGTGCTTTTTCCTTTCTTTGTCACTAATCCCAGCTTTAGCAATAGCCAGAAATACTTCATACAGAGTAGGTGACTTTTAACAGATATTATACATTTGGCAAATTTAAATGATCAGTATACTTTTACTGAAATTATTACACACAATGGCTTACCTGGCACAATAATGTCTCCAAAACCCAGTATGGAAACTGGCATGGGGCATACACTCATTACTGAAAAATAGGCCAGCTTTGGTACTTTGATGACTACTGGTAACTGTAAATATTAAAAAAAAGAGGGGGTGCACCAATAAACCTCATAGGAATCTTTACACATATCTTTTAAAAAGGGAAGGATTAATATTAAAATAATTGTTTCAACATTTAAAAATTGACATTTAGAAGAACCTGAAATTAGAGAACATAAAATAGACACATATATACTCCGAATATACAGAAAACTTGAAAGAAACAGTTTCAGAAAAATAAAACACGTGTAGGGTTAACTATTAATTCTAGTATCCCCACATCTAAACGCTTTTCCTTTTTTAGCTAAAATAGGACTCAGTCCTTGAAACAGATTTTTTGGGGCGGGGGCAATCTGGAATTTTTTTTTTTTCCCCAAAGAAGAGTCTTGTCTCATAGGGTATAATTTAAAGTCCAATGAACATATCTGAAATACAATCCTTACTTTCTCATGGGGAGCTGAGGGTTGAGCAGTGGCTTCCACCAAGTTTCCATCATTCTAGGATGAAACCCAAGTCAATAGGTATTTAATAATTTAGAATAACTATGAAAAGGGCTATATTTTGTGAGAAATAAAGCTTTACAATACCTTAACATGCACTACATGACCAATGAATTACACAGGAAGGCAAATTATTAAGTGGACACACATACATACATTGGCAGCCATTTCTGGTTAATTGCCATTGCTACCTTTTCATTATTTCCAAAAGGTCCAGCTGCAAGTTCAACCATGATACTCTCGCCGTTCTAAAATTAAGAAGGAAGATGAAAGAAATTGTCCAATCAATTAAAGAGAACAAATTTGCCTGGATTTTAAGAATGATTTGGCCTACTATAAAACAATAAAAAACGTGCTGTGAACTGCTTTTTTCTTAAAAGTCTGTATAGATAGCAAAAATTGGAGTCATCTAAAACAAAATCCACTTAGCACACTGCTCCACTTTATAAGCTCAGCAATTTTCAGAAACGAACAGATAAACCATACACAGCTTATTCAAGTGAAGCTCTGAGCACTGACATTTGTTTCGACAATATCTAGCATTTCTAATGGGCTATCAATTTTTGAGCTTTTAGTTATATTATGTCATATACTGTGTGACCTTAGTCACTTTCAGCAATAACATTTAATAAGGACACAAAATATACTAAATTTTTTATATTTAGATTTGCTGGTAATTTTATTTGAATAAATATACATCTAACCTCTGGCTACTCACCACAATAACAAAGCAAAGAGGTTGAATTTGAGGAGGCCCAGCCCCAAGGAACTTGAGAAGCTTCTATAGCCTAACTCCTGTCCAATGTCAGCTCTGCCTGCTGTTACAGCCCAACCAAAACATTAACCTTAGCTGAATTTCCTCCCTGGTGTCTGGCTCAGGCCTTTTTATGTGGGCTGTGAGGAGTTCATTAGAAGGTTCTTTCCTGACAGCCAAGTCTGTTGTGGAGAGGGGAAACATTTTGAGGAAGCAAGCTTCACATCATGATAAATATAGCACCAAAACAGGTAGTGTGAAGATAAATGCTGGATTTTAGGGAAATTTGATTTACTAACTGTAATATTTTACATGTGGGTGGGGTGCACAGGAGAAATCGCTGAAGTATTTTTGACATCACTGATACCTGAGCTAAATAGAAAGAAGGATAAAATCCCTAGCTACAGAAATTTTTTCCCCTTGTTGAGCTTCGGGTTACTTAAGGGTTAAGTTACAGAAGTTTAGGAAAATAAACTAATATTGAACACAGTTCCTTACAGAGAACTCCCATCATGTGATTCAATTTTCAGATCAAGAGTTTGGTTTGTTTTCTAATTGCTATTTAAAACATTTAACTAAAGACCCTCATTGATAGTCTTTCATACAGTCAAAGACATCTGAGTAACTATTTGCAAAATACTACACCAAAAACTATAGCAGATGAAATAAAAATGAAGACAGGCTCTTACTGCCTGTATTCATAGCCACCGGCACAGCCAACTCTAAAAGTTTACTTATACCACAGTTAAGAACATGTTTAGAATGTCCAATTTTTTAGAAATTTTATTTTAGAGAAATGGAAGGGAGGGAGAAAGAGAGGGAGAGAAACTGTGATGTGAGAAACATCAACTGACTGCATTCTACAAGCACCCCAACAGGGAATTGAACCAGCGACTTTTTAGTTTGCAGGACAACACACAACCAAATGAGCCATGCCAGCCAGGACAAGAATGTCTAATATTTAAACCTTGAAAATTTCAGTGAGAACCACAAAAATCAGAAATTAGGGATCTGATTTTCATTTTGAGTTACCCCCTAAAAGTAAGGTCTATAACATTGAATAAAGAGCACTTCAATCTTTTCTACCTGATCAGATTACTAGAAGTGGAAACTAAGGTAGAAAAAAAGAAGATGAAAAATTCCCTAAGCATAAAAGAAAGAGGGCTCCAAGTCATCTTAACCCTTTGAGTGCCAACATCGCTGTGAGTGACGCTGACAAATATTCCCAAAAGTGCCAGTGTTGCTCCTAGTGCCTCTTTTTTTGATGGCTATAAATGTAAATTACAATGGAATAATTCATAATTTATATTTTGTTCTCTTTTTTTGTACCTCAGGTTATATATTGATATAATTTTTTCTCATGTTGATCCAAATTTCGAATTACACATGGCACTCAAAGGGTTAATTATTACCCTATATCTTTAAAATTTAAAAACTTTTAATATGTAGAGATTGGAAGTAGTTTGCTGGCAGACACATTTGACATTTAAAAAGTGAACCTAGTGTTAAAACAATGGAAAAATTATTTTAAAACAACAATTTAGTTATAGTTTATAGCTATAACCCCAGTAAACTCTACGTGTCATATGCCATGACGATCTGTTGACCTGTGACAATGGTTTTGTAGAGAGAATGCTTTACTTTGAGATCTCTGATGGAGTAACTTACAGAAATATTTTATTGAACCAATATAAATTGATACAACCTAGGACATTAGTTAGAACTTTAAAAACTGCTTAATAAGTTAACAATTTTTGCTATAATCTAATATTTTGTTATAATGTCATATTAATTCTATGCTTTTGTAAAGTTCTACTGCAAATGAAGTCAATGAGTCAAATGACTCATCATCAAGGCACAAAAAAACGATTGGGTAGCTGTGATTTGGGGCAGTTAACCACATTTGTTACTTAGTTGCAATTTTAGCTCCCTAATGGGGCACTGCTTACTTGACACTATTATATTGTAGCAAGTATCAGAAGTAAAGGGTTTTACAGTGATTACACAGATGGCAGGAGCTAAAGAATGGATAAAGAACTAACAGGGGAAAAAAAGGTGGTGATTATAGTATCAAATGTTAAATGTGTGAGTGACAAAAGATAAAGAGATGATAGAAGTTACAAAGACTCAAAATAAAATGAGGATTGAAACTATTGTAACAACATATTCAATAAAATATACTTTAAAAAAACAAAATGAGGAAAGTGAGAATTAGCAATAATTAATAATATATTTATGAGGAATAGGGACAAGGTAGAAAAACTACATACACAATGAAAGACTACCACACTCACCCAACACTTCCTTATTCTGAGAACAGCACCTTCATTTTATTGAGGAGCTAGTGGCAGACCTGCAAATAGATGACCTAGGAGCTGCCAGGTGCTATGACTCTAACCTCATAGTCTGAGACAATGAACAAATGAACAGAAGCAGAAAGGGATCATATGTGGCCCTACACCTAGTTTCTGCTGAGGCCAGTCCCATCCTGGCCTCTACACACAGCCTGGATGGATGGGACCTTTTTCAGTATATAAAAAATAGGTTGGGTTCTGACAGTTGCAATCAAAAGACTTTTACTGATGGAAGAGGGAGGATGAAATGCTAGTAAAACTCCTTCACACAATGGATTAGGTACTATTGATTTGTCCAGGGTGAAAGGTTACAGAGCTGCACTTTAGGTCTTCGGATTTCCACTGTGGTGCTCTTCCTTACTCTCAGAGGAGGAATACAGAAATGAAAGTAGCAATGACATATTTTCATTATTTGTGCTGTCTATAATACCTACAGCAAACATCTACTGTTTCACAAAGTAAGAGAACTTACTTTAAAAAGGGCAGGAAGCAAATTTATAGACAGTCTCACATTCACATCAGTCAAGAGACATTTTTTATTTAGCAGAATGGCTTAAAGGCTTGAAAACATCCTCTATTAAAAGGCTAATTTCAACGACTATTTTCTTAAGAGGATTAGAACTCACTTGGGGATCAACATCTTCCAAACCAATAATCTAAGAGCAGGTTTAAGATTCTCATGTTTTAGCATGTTTCTCTTGGATCTCAAAAATATCATACCTTTGTGATGAATGGTGTTATGAAAACAAAAAATACATCATAGAGGAGGAGAAGGCCTAGAAGTATCACACAGGACTGTTGAAAGAAACAAATTTAAAGGTCAAACTTCCCATATCTAAATTAAGAGAATGTTTTTCAAGTTATAAACATGTGAACATATATTTGAACACTATTTTTTAAAAGTATTAACAATTATTACTATTTGTAGTTTTATTCTATAAATCACATTAAAACTTTTATCTTCTTTATCCCCTTCTCTTTAAAAAAAGAAGCACTGAATCAAAGAAATGTTCCACCCTGGTATTTAGTTCTATAAGAATTTTATGAATTAGGCATATTATATAAAAGATTAAAAATATTTTAGCTAGCAAATCAGTGGTTACCTGGGGCTCGGGTCTAGGATTGATTGCAAAAGTTACACATTTGTAAAATTTCAAAAAACTTCACAATTAAAATGGGTGCATTTTATTATATATAAATTTCTACCTTAAAAAGTTGTTTTAAAAAGAAAAAAATTGTTTTAGCTAGCAGAGTAGTATACCTTACCTTGAAGTTGGGTAACTTCAGTGTTTTAATTAAATTCAGACAGAAAGCAATCCCCAAGATATCCTGTAAAATCCAAGCCCACCTAAAATCAAAAGAAGTTACTGTACTGTTTTATCCAGTTATTTTTAGATGGAAAGTTAAAAGAATAGATCATTAAAGTAATCCTGTTCAATTATTATGAATTGACTACTCAATAATGAAGCACCAATTATAATAACAAGAAAACCCTCTCATATTATCCACATTTAAGTAATTTACTATCCCAGTAGAATAATGAATACTACTCTATTAAGAAAAAGTTGAAAGGCTACCTCAGAAACATGAATGTATACCAGATATAAGTGCATATTTTCCTTCAATCTTTGAATTTTTACATGTCTTTCTAGAAAGGCAGGTTATAACAAAGGACATTGGTGTTACTATAGACCCAGAGAGCTAGAACATAACAGAAACAAGAGTTATGCAATCAACTCTTATCAGAAACTGATATGCATAATTATCCATTGGTTTACCACACCTGAGACTGCCTAAAAGTGTATGAACTTTGCTCCCAAATTTTAGGCCATTAAATCCATTGGGCTTTAGTAATTTCATTAATAAACCATTAAATAAACTTAAATATACTTTTTTTTCTGGTTATCCTTCCTGCAAATGGGTGGATGAATAGCTGTATGTTTACTTATATCTCCTTTATTAAATGAGAGGTATCATATTTTAGCATATTCATATTCTTTTGCACTTTGTTTTTTTTTCACTTCAAAATACATTCTGGAAATCACTGCACATCAATTTAGAGATCTTCATCATTCTTTATAGCTGCGGTGTACTCCATTGTTTGTCTATACCATAATTAAGTACGTTGTAATGTACTAATTAAATGCTTAAGCCCATTTCAGCTTAGATGTTTAAATCATGATTCAATGTATTCCTCTATAGGACCTCAAACCCATTAGCACAAGATCCACTTATTTAACTAGTAACTTTTTTTAAGATTATGGTGTCCTAGGATACAAGCAAAAAATTTCCACAATAATC
This sequence comes from Furipterus horrens, assembly GCF_987537825.1. Classification (NCBI taxonomy): domain Eukaryota; kingdom Metazoa; phylum Chordata; class Mammalia; order Chiroptera; family Furipteridae; genus Furipterus; species Furipterus horrens. The sequence goes on from NW_028327173.1 coordinate 155,757,511, forward strand.
ATAAAAATTAACTATCAAGGCAAGACATAAAATAATCCATTCATAATCTAAAAGTAAATATAGCAAGTACTTATTATACCTATCTTCATTTCTAAACACGGCCCAAACAGCAGATGTTGCTATGCACAGTGCAGAGAGAAAAACAAGTCTCACTTCAATGCTTTTGTCACGACACACAATCCTAAAGTAATAAAAACAAACAACGACAAAAATATGAAATAGTTTATACTGCCGATGAAATATTCACTTAATATGAGAAATGACAACTGTCAACCACAGTAACAACAAAGCGATCAAAATACTAATTTAAAAGTCTTGATTTTAAGTAGAACATAATAAAATGAAATAATAAAATGTTTATCAGTTCAACAGAACTTTCTGTGACGCTGGAACTGCCCCACATTGGTGCTGTTCAATACAGTAGGCACTGGCTACATGTGGCTATTTAGCACTTGAAATGTGCCTAATGAAACTGAGGAACTGAGTTTTATTTTAATTCAATTTAAATTTAAATAGCCACATGTACAGTGAACTGCACAGGGTTCAAATAAGACTCCTACTTTTTCTTGTATTGTTTTAAATTACAAATACCAACATGACAGGGATTCCTCCTAAGAGATACATACTGGCATTGTCCACATGGTATCTGACGAATTAGTGCGGCAAGACAGTTGTATAGACTCATTGCTGATGCTATGCAGAAAATTGCTATCATAACGTAAACTAGAAAAAAAAGAGACCCTAAATTATATGAGAACAGAAGAAAATGTAACAAGAAAATATTTACACAAGCAATATTATTTAGCTTTCTCATTGAGTCATGATACTTTCAATTCTCTGACTATATTATAATCTGAATTGGTTACTAAACTGAAAATATTTAGATCTTGAGTTAAGTGTATTTTATGTTGTTTTACTTCCATCAGACATAGGTAGGATTGCTTAAGGGGCTGTAGCTGGCTCTACATTTACTATCATTCAATGATTCAAACTGACATGTTTGTTAAAACTTCTATGAAGTGAGGTACAGACCTTCATGAATATTTAATTCTAATGTAAGTAATGGAAAAATCAATAAACCATTGCGAGCACTTTTTAAAATGCAGCTTAGGGATGAGAACTGACACCTTAGACATTAGCCATGCTATCTATATTTTCCAAAGGTAAAATTTATCTATAACTTAACCTGCGATAAACCCAAATCCATTTAAACAAACCTCTTTGTTATGATCCAATACTAAGGCAGTTAAAATTGACAAGTGTTTTTCTATAGTAGCTATACTTATTTGAGAATTCTCTAAAATTAAAATCATTTGACCTCTTTGTTGTTAACACATTGCGTACTGGGGAATTTAAATGCCTTTTAGACATGACGAGAATTCTCGCCACCACACACAATGTGTTAAAATGGAAGAAATTATTGTATACTAAAATAAAATTAAAATATTAATTTTTCTGAACTTTACTAAAATTTCACAATGAAAATAGAAATTTTACGTGAATTTTTCAAATTCCACTAAATTGCAGAAAACTATAAATTGTAAGAAAGAGAAAGTAATCTAGAGACAGTAAATCAGAAAGTAATCTAGAGAAACTAATCTATGGGCACTTTATAATTGGTGATCTTGGAGAAATTACTTCTCTATCCCTTTAAAATGTGAAATGTAATAATATCAATGTCAAGGTTATTGTTGGGATTTAGGTAAGTTAATACTGAATATATATAAAATGCTTAGAAGAGTATATGGCACATAATATTTTTTATATAAAACTGTTATTTTATGTTATTTTTTTAAATAAAAATTTAAAAATTAATTTAAGAGAGAGGGGAAGGGAGGGAGAAGAGGGAGAGAAACATTAATGTGAGAGAAACATCTATCGGTTGCTACTCACACATGCCCCAACCAGGGACTGAACCCATAACCTAGGCATGTACCCTAACCAAGAATTGAACTGGTGACCTTTTGTTTTGCAAAACTATGCCCAACCAACTGAGCCACATCAGTCAGGGCTGATGTTATTTTAATTACTGGTTATACAGGTATTATAAAGAGTAAGATAGAGAGTCAACGATTGTCAAGTTAAGTTGGTAAGTCATTCACCAAAGGTCTCCAACCCAAGTTTTAAATCAGGTTCTTGAGGCCCTAACAGATTTCAGGTTATCTCATTTAGTGTTATACTATAGCTAAGAAAATGATTGGGCATAAAGAAGAATATGGTTAATATAACTGTCTTTAGTTACTTCCTTGAGCATGACAATCATAACATGATAAGCAGAATCCTAGCAATTTATATAGTCCCATTATGTAATGTATTACGAAAAGGCAGCATATTTAGCCATAAGAAACCTTCTGGAGGTGAATTAAATCTTGCAATATCACATAAGATATTCTCAGAGTTATGGCCCTGGCCAGGTAGCTCAGTTGGTTTAGAGCATCATCCCAAATGGCAAGGTTGCAGCTTTGATCTCTGGTCACGGCACATACAAGAAGCAACCAATGAATGCATCAATAAGTGGAACAACAAATCAAAGTTTCTCTCTCTCTAAGAAAATAACTAAATAAAAAGGTATTCTCAAGAGTTATAATTAAATCCCATGTCCTGGAATAACCTTGAGGTTTAATAATTTTTTTCCTACATCAAAAATTACATTTATAAACAGGGTCTACTTTTATAATAGCAGTCAGTTTAAGGAAATATCACACCAAAAATTAAAACATGCTTTAGGATAGGGTACAAGAATCTCTTTTTTTCTATCAAAGACCACTAATATATTGACTGACGGTTACACAAAAACAATTGAAGGCTAGTAGACCAGAAAAATTACTCAATGACAACATAATACAAATAACACCCTAAAACCCACTTCCTAGCAACAGATTGAAATATAAGTGATACTCAAACTCAAAGAATGATTTTTTTCCTAACTAGAAATATATGTCATAGGTCATATTTTTAAATTGCTGCCACAGACAGGACAGGAGAAATTGAATAAACTGAAACTAACCTTAGGACCTCAGTTTTCTAGTCCAGAAAATTACACTGACGTCCTTCAAATAAGCATTGTAGCCTTTGGTGGTTTTTACAAAGGGTTTTTGCTAGTTCTCATCAGCATACTCTCCTTTTCTGTGGTCTTACCACCTCTTCTTTGTGCTGTATATTGGCCAGGGATGGCAAATTTCCATCCTATATGACAATTAAGAAGACTGCCCAGGGGATGGACAAGCCATTATAGTTCCTACCCCTACCTACTTAAAGGAAAAAGTATCAGTTATTCTCTAGACCACAGGCATGTACCTATGTGTCTTTAGATGCATTGCTAATGTGATCCTGTTTATAGAACTAAAACAAAATTCAAGGAATACAACTGACAAAAGAATTAACTTCATTTTGCGGGTAAGCAAAGGCAGTAAGTCAGTAATCTGAATAGCCTTCTACTTCATGTAACTAAATACAGCCCCCAAGAAGTCCTCAGCCTGCTCTTTAGATATTAGGATTTCATGCTTTATCTGCAGAGAGGGAAATTTAGGGACCATAGCAATTCTTTCAAGTCATCTGTGAAGAAGTGTTCTTGTCTCAAGACTATACATACATACATACATTTATTTGTTTCCTCACTTGAGGATATGTTTATTGATTTTAGAGAGAGAGGAAGGGAAGAGAGAGAGGAAAAAAACATTGCCCCCTACACGCACCACAACTGGAAATCAAACCTGTAACATTTTTGGGTTCAGGGTGACGCTCCAACCAACTGAGCCACATGACCAGGGCTCAGGACAGTATATATTTAATCTGAATATTTTTTAATTTCAGAGTAATGGGGACCTAATACTTCTAACAATTTAAAAAGTTAGTGTCACTTTTTAATTATTCACTTAAGTTTTTTAGGTAGAATGCCTTAAAGGAAAAAGAAATATGGCAAAGTGAAAGACTGTATACTAAAAATACCAAATACAAAACATGACTTCTTACCCAACCATTTGTAGAAGAAATAAAGTAAGACCATCATAACACAGCATATGACCACAAATATGACAACTGTTAGAGGACTAAAAGTTAAATAGTCTTCCTTCTTTCTCCTCATTTCTCTGTCTTCATTGTTTGTCATTGCCTTCATGTGTTCCCTAAATAAACATACACAGGAACTTCAGCAAATCTCTTCCAAGTACAATTATTTTTACAATCTATCTTTAACATCAACTTAAATTTGTTATTGATTATCAGGTAAAACACACACACACAAAAAAAAACACAATGAAAAGAAATATTTAATCCAGAAGTAAAAACTCTATTATTCTACCCTCCAGAGATAATGCTATTAACCATTATCTTTTGAAATAGCCTTTTTTTTTTCTAGAGGCAAGATTGTTAAGATAGATGATATATATTATATAAATAAATTAATGTTTGTGATGTTTATGTTATCTAATTTAGAAACTATATGGATGGAATAAGTGATAACTAATTCTCCTTTCACACTTAGAATTATCCATTTACACACAGTACTTCTAAAATTAGCTTCTTTTATATGGAAACACTAAATTCTTCTATCCACCAACTCAGTGTTTACCATATGCTCATCAGTGTAGCATGAACTCACAGGAACTTTAGGACACAGCTTTGTCCTACACCTTGATTTAAGAGAGCAAAATATTGTTTCTAATTCCTCCAAGAATTCTTGCTAGGTCATACAGCTAACAAAAGGGAGATACCAAAGTTGAAGAGGAACAAGCCACAAGTGTCCCTTGTTGAGCAGTCTCTGTTCCATCACCTACTATCTCCACTCAGTTATATGGAAGCCACTGTATAATTTGCCAGCTCCAATCCCATCGACGCTGGTCTACTAAACTCTGTTCCCTGTGTGCTCTCCCTGATGTTTCTCATCAGGTCTCAGCTCAATACAAAGTTTAAGCTAAAAATTGCACATTTGCCAAACTGCTTAATTATCAAGATGCCATTTCCTTATTAGAATACTCTTGACTGGGATGGCCACTATACTAAGCACCTGTGACTATAGGAAGGCTATTTGGGATTAGAGAAGGGAGAGTTTGGGGTTAAGACACACCAACCAGCACCTCCCTGAAACAGTAGAGCTACAGGGCTATTAACATAAGTTTTAATAGAAGCGATACCCAAGTGGGTAAACATGTCTGTCACTACAAACAATCCATTTAAAGATATTTTTATCAGTACACATGCAAACCATAATAATTAAAGATTTATATATTTGTATTCAGTGTGATAGAAAGCACCATGCAATTTCTTGAAGGGAAAACATATACTAGATTTATATCACATTAAAATACTAAAAAAAAAAAAAAAAAAACCCAAAACTGTACTCTTAAAGTGCTCAAGAGCCACATGCAATGGGGGGTGAGAAGCTAAGCTTCTTCCATGTCATCTTGAGTTTATAAAGCTTGAGGACCAGTGATCTCATTATAAAAAGAACTGAAGTCTCTACTGAAAAGTCTTTATATGGAACCAAGTCATCTTTCCCTTTTGCAGAAGGTGTACCTTGCGTTTGGCAGGGTAACTCTGGGTTATGAGGTCGTGTTCTGGCAAAATTTCCTTTCCCTAAGCCTTATTCTCTTCCCCCTTCTCTTTCAGTCTTACTCTTTACTTGCTAAATGATAATCCTTATGTTCTTAATAACTCTACTTTTCATGGAAATTTTCCCTTTTTATCACTGATTCATATTCTCCTTCTACCCTACACCAAACATACATACACTTACTTCTTTCTTTCTCTTACTCTTAGACTCTGCCATTGCAATTTTAAAATCCACAATCTTATTGGTAAAGGACATCTCTCTCAACCTGGCTATTGAAGGTAACAAATTCTCTGTCTCTGCCTATCATGTTTTATGAATAAAATAACATGTTCTTCTCTCCCATCTCTAATTTTCTTGAGGAGGAGCCTGCCCTGACATGTATATAAAGCTTGTCTTGCTAACTCCAAGTGTTGCCCATGGGCCAGCAAAAACACTTGGGAGCTTGTTAGAAATGCAGAATCTTGGTCCCCATCCCAAGACCCCTAAATCTGAACTTATATTTTAATGAGATCTCAAGACAGTTTGTATGCACATCACAGTTCGAGAAGCAGTACTCTAAAGAAACAATTTACATAGTAATGGTAGTATAGGGTGAATCTATTATATATTAAATGAGGAAAGATTTTTAATGAATCCTAGCTTTTGGGAAATTATAAAGTTTCAACAAATAATCTAGAGGACAACTGGAGATCTTCTTATATTCTATGCTTTATAAAGATTAATATTAATGGAGAAAAAACAATGTTTACATGAAAACATATGACTGATAAATGTTGAAACATGTTTTCCAAACACGTAAAATATCTAAAGCTCAATACTCCAGGAATCTACACTTGTTAAAGCCTAAGATTTTTCTCTTGATGTAAGCAATCAAATTATAGTATTTTAAGAAATTACAAGTAAGCTTATGAGCTTCATTATTTGCAAATAAGCCCCTTTTAATGAAATCTAGAAACCAATTTACAAGGTAAATACATTATCCTTTATGGATGAAATAATATGCTCTGTGAACATTTTTTTAATTCAGAATTATAAACTGATCTTTCTCTGCTATATTGCCTGCTTTAATCTAGAGCCAAAATATACAACTGTAAGAAGATAGGGTTTAGGTTTTTATTAAGTAGGGAAATCCAAATTTTATGTTCATTTGAAATTTCTACATTTAAATTAAAATATAAGCATGTTTAATATCCTTTGAATTCCTAATGCATTGAACAGAATAATAAGGTCACACTGTAATGACTCAACTCAAAAGGAGCTGAAAAACTCCCCACCTTCTCTTGCTTATTTTCATCCAATCAAAGAGTCAAATGAACCAGTGACTCCCTTCTCAGTGCAAAGTTAAATGACCTGTATGAGGACAAACTGCAATCTGATCTTAATGGCACTATATTCTCAGGTCAGGTAGAATTTCAAATGTTGTTGCATGATTAAAATGATTTAAAACAATAATTTTTAACCATTTGTTACAAAAAAAAACACTGAATTTTAACTCAACTTACAATTCAATTAGTCCACTCCAGTATCCTCCTAATGCCACAGTGAACACAGCAATTGCAAAAATAACCACCATAGTATAGTCAAAGTTAGGCCATGATGGAGAATACATTTGCACAGTAATGTTATCTCCAAGAGTCTGAAAGGCAAAAGATGAGAGTTAAAACACTGGAATTAGTTTTCTTTCCACTACAGTGTATGGCAGAAATACTCTAATTTCATTCTGGAATGACGGTCAAGAATACCAGAAGTAGTTTTGACAACATGATATATTCTCCTGTCAAAATTATGAGGCTATATACTTTGGTTTATTAAATCTTGAAAGTACAGTGTTCCACACAATCAGAAATTTTTAAAAAGTCAAAACAAATAAATGGCCTTTCTAATGTCAGGGCTCTGAAATGCACTGAGCTAAATGGGAGATGAATACTTCCCAAGTAAAGACTTGAGAGCCTTTATAGCTTCTTGTTAACAAGTAGAGCATGTATAATAATTTAAATTAAATATCAGTAATTAAAAATAAAGTTATACTATTTATGAACTTTGTCTAATATATAATTACTAATTTACCTCCTTCATATCCTTAAAGTCTTTGTGCTTTATAAATGCAATCAGTATTTTCACATCATGAAATTCAGATTTGTTCCCTGAGGGAGGAAACTAAAAGAAAAACACATTATGAAAACATACGAACTACTAATATATTTACAGAATGAAAATCAAATTATTCCATTAAATATAATACTACATCTTTAAAAGCTATAAAACAAAGTTTCATGTGTTCTTAATATTATAGCAGGAGTTCTCAAACTTTTATATACAGGTATATCATATACATGTAACACACACCCATATCCACACACATATATTTGTTCCTAACAAAGTCTTGTCTACTTTAGGAATAGAAAAGAAACTACTAATTTGCCCATTAGATGCCTATGAAAGCCAGAATATTTATTTTAAAAGAAGCCTACCAATGAGATTAGTTAAAACTCAGCCCCTAAACTACACCCAAAGAAGATATAGTTCAACCTGTGAAATTTGACATCATGAGCTCAAAAGAAGTTATTATAGTTTTCTAACTTACTTGGACACTGTTATTGGCAACCAACAATGCTTTAGCACCTCCTGTTTGTGCAATTCTGGCCTTTTCAAGAAAATGGCACGTTCCCCACTCAACCACAACGGCTCCATTCTTTATTCCATCAGGGGGAATATCAGAAATGTTGCACAGTGGTGTGGAAGTCAGATTCATCAAACTAATAGAAGTCTGAAAAGAAGAAATGTCTTTAACATGATACATGTATTTCATCCTAAATGTATTTAGTGACAAAGTGACAAAGTGTTTTGTTTTGTTTTTCTAATACAGTTGTCCCATTTTTTCCCCCATTGCGCTCTCCTGCACTGCCCACCTCCCCCTCTCCCATAGTCAATCCCTGCCCTGCTGTTCATGTCCATGGGTCATTTATACTAGTTACTTCACTAGGCCCTCCCTCTTCTTTCCCCTATTACCCCCTCTCCCCTCCCCTCTGGTCACTGTCAGTCTGTTCCTTGTTTACATGCCTTGGTTCTATTTTGCTCATTGTTTGTTTTGTTTATTAAGTACAATGTTCTTTTAAATTAAAAATACTTTATGATGAACAGGCTTTGAGGTATTTTAAAATTCCCTATCTTGTTTTTCCCAGAGGAAAAAACACTTAAGCTAAAGCAATTAAATAATCATCATTTATTAGACTTAGATTACAACTAGTTCATAAACTAAAACATAATGAACACTCTTTTTCACCTTTCAGTATTTTTATGTTTATAAAGAAGTAGCAACTGTGATTTACAATACTTACTGCGTTTTCTAGGGTACTTGGAAGAGCTGTCCAGTGAGGGTTATAGAGCATGCAGTAGTCCTTAGACGGTGAAGTTGCGCCATTTCCAGATGCATGCAGGATTGCTTCCTGAGCAGCTGTCTAGGACACAAACAATAATTTTTACACTGGTGATAATTTGGCTTGCCAACAACGAAGGATTTTAATCAAGCTATTTATATACAGATTTGAATAGAGGAAAGGTCTTCCAATGAATTTATTTTTTCTTGTTTGAGAAATACTGAAACTAGACACATTTACTTAGAACACATTTTTTTTCTGGAAGTCCCATTGATGTGGAAATACAGTATGGTCCTTGTAATAGGAGCCATATCCCAGGGAGGATTCTTGCTATGATGTGACAATTTTAGTACTTCCTTCACAGCCTGAAACTTTCCTTCCCAATCCCTTAGGAGTTGTTACTTCATTGCTTATGTTCTATAAAAGAAAATCCACTTGAAATCACTTAACCTGTTGTACCTTCCATATTCTATGAGTAAGTAGGGTTTTTTGTTTTTTGTTTTTTTTTTTTAAGTACATTATTATTTCTAAATACTCTCTTTGGAAAAGAATCAGAAACCTCTCAAGTTTTGAAGATTCTGCAACTGCCTATTCTAAAAGACTAATCCAGAGTTTAAAGTGAGGAAGAAGAAGATCTAAAAGAATGTCCTTTCTTTTGCCTCATTTCCTACTACCTGCAAAAAAAAGAGACAAGAGGTCAGAAGGAACTGAAAAGAGCAACTACTGTACATGGGGCAGGGAGTGAAGTGTATGAAAGGATGAAACATCCTAAGATAATTAGAATACCACTCCATGTCATGATTCCCTTCAAACTTGGATAAATTCAAATCCTTCCTCCCTCCTCCTCTGAGCAAATCTTTCTCTAAGACAAAAGGGAGAAAAGACTGTTTGGCAACAGAAGATGATGGACCAAGCCTCTACCACTAAAGCATGGATTAGGTTGAGCCACATCAGATTGCTGATATTTGACTAATTTAATCTATAAAATTGGTAATTTCATATAAGACTATATAAATTTTTAATTAGTACAAAAAATGCTCTAATCCATGCTCTTCTATCTAAAAATTCCCTTGAGCATTTGGGATTTATAAGGCTTTCTGGCTTAGTAGGAGCTTCATTAGCTTACAGATCTAAGCAAGCGTAGAAATATTTTTTCAAATGCCTTCAAATTACATAGAATAATTAGATAAAGATATTATCTGTGAAAAAAGGAAGAGTAGCTTTCATTCAGTTATATACTTGGTAGCCATGAATGGATTCTGACAGCAGATAAATCAATGTTAAATTCCTACTATTCACCAAATTATTAAGTTATAAACAAACTATACAAATTAAACAAAGTATATTTAGGTTATTTTTCATGAATGTCTGATTCAATATCGCTGTTTTACAAATGAGGGCTCTGAGACTCAGGAGAAATTACTAATACAGCCTAACTAAAGTCATACAGTAGAATCATCTAGAATTCTAACTACAGAGGGTAACCTGTGGATAATTATGAGGGTTGATTAGGTCTACATTAAATATTTGTGAAAAGAATACTCTATAAGTGAGTTGGGTACTTCTTACTGCACCCAGTAAAGTAGCACATGATGTCAGGATGTCCCCCTATTAATGATCCCAAGTTTGATCATTTAAATTTTATAAATTAATTTTTCATATTGATACACTATTTCCTTTCACACAACTGTATAATATTCAGCATTACTTCTATAATTAAGAGATTAAGGAAACCTTAAGTGTCCAAGGAAGTAAGATATCCAAATACAAGATTTATTGCTATAAAGGAATTACAATATTTCCTATAATAGTAGAAAATTCATCACTGAGAAAATAAAAGTAAAATTCTTTGATATGAGAATTACTAAGGCAAAACACACATTTTAAAGGAAGGTGATTATAAAAGAGGAAAGTATAAACCACACATACTGTGAGCTAGTTAGATTGAATGTGGGACATGCAGCAAATTTCATAAGCAAGCTAACAAAACTAAACAACTTAAGTATTTCTACTACATTTTAAAGTATCTTAGTAAAATTTCTCATAGAGATTGTATAGAGTCAAAAATTTAGTTTACTAACAATATATATCATGAGTTTTAGAATGAAAGACCTGGAATAGAATGACAGTTCACCATTTACTGGCTACATTACAAGTCATGCAACCTGCCTTAAGCTTCAACGTCCTTGGTTTAAAGATGACAATAAATGTCAACCTCATAGAGCTGTCAGGAAGATTAAGTTAGATAATGTAATTCTTTGTACACATTAGGATCTTAATAAATGGTAATTATTATTAATAATATATCTAGCTCCTTGCTAAATACTTGTACCATGCAGAAGAAATGCAAGGTAATTAGTGGTTGCTTAGGTCTGGTGGGATGTGGGTCTGGGGGTGATAGCTAAAGGGTATGGGGTTTCTTTTGTCTTTAAAAAACTGACTTTAATTTTTAGATCAGCTTCAGGGTCATAGCAAAACTGAGCAGGAAGTACAGAATGTCCACAAACCCCCTTACCATATACATGCATAGCCTCCCCCATTAACAACATGTGCAGTAGAGTGGTACATTTGTCACAGTCAATGAACCTACACTGATACATCATTACCGCCCAAAGTCCATAGCTTACATTAGAGTTCACTTCTCTGTTGTACCTTCTGTAGGTTTTGACAAATTTGTAATGACATGTATCCATCATTACTTTATCATATGAAATACGGAATAGTTACACTATTCTAAAATTCCACTGTGCTCCATCTATTTGGCTTCATTTTGAGGTGATGTAAATGTTTAAAATTGACTATGGCAATGATTGTACATATCTATGAGTATACTAAATGCCACTGAATTGTACACGTCTAATAGGTGAACTGTATGGGTATGTGAATTATATATAATAAAGCTGCCCTCTCAAAAGAAACATTAAACAAGAAATTACAGTCTTAACAGGAAAATTGAAAATAAATCTGAAGATGAAAGGATGAAGAAGTATAAACTGCCAGTTATAAAAATAGTCACAGGCCCTGGCCAGGTAGCTCAGTTGGTTAAGAGTGTCATCCTGCTATGCCAAGGTTGCAGGTTCGATCTCCAGTCAGGGCACATACAAGAAGCAACCAATGATGCATATATGTGTGGAACAGCAAACTGTTGTTTCTCTCTCTCTCTCGAATTATCAGGGTAATCACTTTGTAAGATATAATACGTCTAATCACAGTGTTGTACTCCTGCAAGTAATATAATATTGTATGTTGACTATAATTTAAAAATTAAAAAATGAAACAAAACAGAAACAGACAATCACAAACGAAATGTGATTAAAGTCAGAGTGTGTAGTAAAAGTTCCAGTGATGATGAGGGTGTTAACAATGCAAGTTCTTGGCCCTTATTCCAGACCTACTGAATCAGAAACACTGGGCAGTTTATTTTTAACAAGCCCTTCTGGAGATTCTGCTCTTTAAAATCTAAGAACCACAGCCATAGGAGCAGTGCTTCTCAGGGCTTACCGTGCAAACAAATCATTTAGTGATCACATTAAAGAGCAGACTGTGATTCAGCAGGTCAACAGGAGTAAGAGATTCTGCACGTCTAACAAGCTCCTGGGTGATGCTGATGCTGCTGGTCCAGGAACTGCACCTTGAGTAGCATGGCTGCAAGAGAACAGCAGTGAAGACCACATTGCACTGGGCCAGTTACACCGGGAGGCACAACAAAACTGGCTTGAAATTCAGTGTCCCTTCAAACATTACAAGTATAAAATTAAGTGAGATTTGTGGTCCAGCCCTGCTAGTGTTAGATCAGCGGACAAAGACCCTATGGTGGGAGGGCAGGATACCTTCCTTTACATCTTCCGAGTTAGAGACATGCTCCAAAACATCCAAATTGTCCCCTGTGATGAACTGTGGTCTGGTCTTCTATGACTTTATTCGACTTCGAAAAAATGATTACATTTTCAATCAGTAATAACAATATTCTTAGTAAAAAGCTCAGTATCAAGGGCAAAACAGAATTTAGAGCTAATATAATTAAGTCCCTTCATTTTCTGATTCAAACAGTTCCAAAATGATTAAAATGAAGTCATCTCAGGGGCCAGGATTAGAATTGAGCTCTCCAGAACCCAGACAAGCAGCCTTTTGACTCTATCACTTCAAGTTCCTTCATGCAGCCAGATCCCTGAGCAGCTCTCAGTGCCCAAACATCACCCTCCAGTTTCAGTACTGCTTGCCTGTATCTCTGTAATAGCTGGTAACTCCCACCTTCACAACACTGGCATGGGTCTCCCATCACCACTCAAATTCTTCTAATACCCATTTAGTTCCTTCCACATCCTACATAGCCCAAACTCTAAGTCTTTTCCCTATACTCTTCCAATTACCCCCAATTCTAGGGCTCCAGAGCTTCATGGAATTTCTTTCCCTATGTCAACTGCTCCTTCCTGCTTGCCCCAAATCCTCCCTCTTTCACACCAGCTCTTACAACCGCTGGTCGTGGAACCAAGTGTTCTCCAGGGCCATCAGATCATCGATCTTACACCAGTGCCTTGATCTTCTGCATTTTACTTGAGCCTCACATGCAAGTAAGTTCACTAGCCCACACTGTAAAGTAGTACTTTCTTTTTTTAACTCAAACACACCTCACATAAAAATTAATGAGATGCCTATTGTTCATGAACTATTCCTAATTGACTTTATCCAGATCACCTGACTTCAATCATACTCCATCATTTTTTCAAATCAAAGAGTACTGATATTTAAGTCTACCTTAATGTTAAGCTGCCTATTCCTTTGACCATTTTTCTCCTAAATAGTAGTCAAATGATTATCAAAAGTCTAAAAAAGAATTGTAATGGTGTATAATATACTCACATCCTTGCAGATATACTATCTCACTTTCCCAGAACAATGAGACCTTAAAGAGAGACATGTGTAAGGACTTTTATTTTATAAGCATACACCAAGTCAGTCTTGTTCTGACCTTCAAATCCCTGCCTCTTGGTGTTGCATTCACGCCTTACACTCCAGTCACTTGGTAGTTCCAACTACGGGCATTTAAATTCCTGGCTTCTGTTCCAACAGCCTCCTGATGCTGACTCACTAGCCCAATATTAACTTACTGGAAACAGGCTTTTTCTACTCCTGTCCAAGCTAACAGCACAGTTTGAGGATTCTTCTTTGACCTTGGCTCACAGGTTTGGCTTATGTGTCTTATACTCTTCTTTCTAGTTTCTAAATTTAAGTCTTCACATATTTCTTTTGAAAATAATGACTCTCTAGTTAAAAATTTACCTAACATACTACCCCCTACCCTGCATTCATGCCATCTTTTGGGTCTGCCAGGACTCTGTATCTTGGCCCATTTTCATCTGATCAAGATTAAGCTCTGAATAATGCAGTGTTAACTTTTATTCATGTATATATTTAATTCCCTTAAAAAAAGGGGGAATTAGTCAAGCATAGTTCTTTTTCTTCTTTCCTGGAGTTTATGCTTAGTAATCTGTGCAGCAATTTCTTACTCTTTATTACAGACCAGTGCTTCCTGGACTTGAACGTTCTTGTTTAAATGCAGATTCTGATCCAGTAAGTCTTAGATGGGGCTTATGATTATGCATTTATAACAAGCTTCCAGGTGATGCTCTGATATTGGTCCACAGAATATATGGTGACAGACTTCCGGCCAAGATGGAGGCCTAAATAGACACACTGCATCTTACTCCACAATTAAGAAGGAACACAACTATCTCAAAAAGAGACAACCAGAAGTTCCAGAAAATCAAGCTGCATGGAAGTCCAACAAACAAAGATATAAAGAAGAAATACTCATCCAGACAGGTAGGAAGGGCAGAGCCGGGGTGGAAAGGATGTGGTGTGGTGGTGGTGGCTGCAGGGGCACCTGCAAAAAGCTCAATCACACATTTTAAAAAGTAGGGAGGGACACCTGGGAAGTACTCCCAGCACCAGACCAGACTCCACAGTGGGAGAACTAAGCAACGAGGACATAGCCAACCTAACAGACGTAGACTTCAAAACACTGGTGATAAAGATGCTCACAGACTTGACAGATATGCTTGAGTACGGCAAATGCATAAGGGAAGAAGTGAAGGATATGCTAAGTGAAACGATGGAAAATCCACACAAAACCAATAGCGAAGGGAAGGAAACCAGGGTTCCAATCAATGATTTGGAATATAATGAGGAAAAAAACAGTCAACCAGTGCAGAATGAGGAAACAAGAGTTGAAAAAAATGAGGCGAGGCTTAGGAACCTCTGGGACAACTTTAAATGCACCAACATCCGAATCACAGGGGTGCCAGAAGGAGAAGAGGAAGAGCAAAAAATTGAAAGCTTATTTAAAAAAATAATGAAAGAAACCTCCAAATTTGGCAAAGGAAATAGACGTGCAAGTCCAGGAAGCAGAGAGAGTCCCAAACAAGTTGCACCCAAAGAAGACCACACCAGGACACATCATAATTAAAGTGCCAAAGGTTCAAGATAAAGAGAGAATCTTAAAACCAGCAAGAAAAAAGCAGAAGGTTACCTACAAAGGGGTGCCTATAAGACTATCAGCTGATTTCTCAAAAGAAACTTTGCAGGCAAGAAGGGACTGGCAAGAAGTACAGTAGTCCCTCTCTATATTGCGGTTTACTTGTCACGGCCTTAACTGTATCGTGGGATTTTTAAAAATATTAAATTATTTATTGCGGATTTTTCACTATATCATGGGATTTTGAGGTACTGTACAGTAAATACTAAAATAAATGTAAGGTTCCTACTTTGCAGATTTTCACCTATCACGGGGGGCGGGGGGGTAGGGGAGGTCTAGAATGTAATACCCACGATAAGTGAGGGATCACTGTATTCAATGTGATGAAAACAAGGACCTACAACGAAGACTACTCTATCCAGCAAAGCTATCATTTAGAATGGAAGGGCAGATGAAGTGCTTCCCAGACAAGGTAAAGCTAAAAGAGTTCATCATCACCAAGCCCTTATTTAATGAAATGTTAAAGGGACTTAAGAAAAAGATCAAAACTATGAACACAAAAATGACAACAAACTCACAACTATCAACAATTGAATCTAAAAAATAAAAACAAAATCCAGCTAAGCAAACCAGAATAGGAACAGAATGAAGCATAGGTATGGGGATCATTTGGAGGGTCATCAGCTGGGAGGGGGAAGGGGGAGAAATGGGGAAATGGTGCAGGGATTAAGAAGCATAATTGGTTGGTACAAAACAGACAGGGGAAAGTTAAGAATAATATAGGAAAAGGTGAAGCCAAAGAACTTATATGCACAACCCATGGACATGAACTAAGGGGGCAGTGGGATTGTTAGAGGGAAGGGGGGTACTGGGCAGAGGGGAGCAAAGGGAAAAGAAATTGGGACAACTGTAAAACATAATGAATAAAATATACTTTAAAAAAAGAATACATAATTAGAGACTTCATCATGAATGGAATCGAAACTCGTCTATTTTCTAGACATCATTGGGGTCCTCTCAGGAATTTTCTCAAGAGGTAAGATTCACACTGTACTTGTAGTCTGCTGGTATAGCCAATGTACATGTTTTGGCTAGCAGTTTCCCCATTTCACCTAGTAGTTCCTTCAAGTATATTACTGGGTCCCAGCCTTCTCAACTCCACCTCCTACAATCTGTCTGTTAAATCAGTTTATGTTATTTGTATAGTTAGTTATCCATTAGATGTACTTAATCTTTTCAGTTTCAAGGGGCAGTATGTCAACATGACTGTAACTCTCTCCAATTAACCACCTACAATTTTTCTTCATAAAATTTACAAATTAAACTATGTATTCTATTTTTAGACACCAAATATGAGGGCTGGGACTTTGAGGGAAATCCGATTAATAGATTTTATTTATAATGAGAACTAGTAATTTTTAAAAAATACTATATTCCTAAACCAGAGGATACAAAGTTGCAATATAATCACTGAATGGTACAGTCACCTACATTACCCTTACATCATGCCAATGTAGGAGGTGTCCCTTTACAAACATCTTTCTCTTTACATAGGTATTAATTTTTAAGTCAACAGTAATACAGCAAAAGTAAGGAGCCTCTACAGGTGAGGCAAAGTTGAGGTATGTGTCTGAATGACACATGTTCATGTCAGCCAGACCTAATAACTTTCTGATCATTACTACGTATTTTCTATGCTTCTTTCCTCCCTAATAACATATAATCAAGATAATCTACATTGTTTCTACTCCTACTTCCAGTATTCAAGGTTTATGGAAATAATGCACTAGAAATGACTAGACCCAGACCCACAGAGATTAAGTGTAATCTTATTAATTAGTGGTTCAGCAGGAGCTAGGGCCTCAAACAGGGATTTACAGGGTCTGTGGCCCAGGGGAAAAGTAGAGCCAGGATCATTTCTTGCACTTGGAGAATCTGGGGACATGCAATGTACAGACTAAGAGGTACTAGGTTTTGGGGAGGAGACAGGGCATTCATTCAACACTCTGCAGTCTATAAGGTAGTAGGGGAAACAGTAGATAATGAGTCAGATAGGGTTTCCCCTTAATGGACACTTATATTCTACTTGCTGCCTAGATCCAGCTTTCTTCCTGGTTTTCCCTAAGTAACCTTACTACTTAATGATGTACCTTGGCTATTAGAGAATTTATGATTTACACTAGAATTCACAAACTCAAATGCTTACAAGGCCAAGCAGGTAATATAAATGTACAAATCAGTTGATTTAAGACCCTAGAGCATGGTAAAATTTGGCAAATTCTGTCCTAAGGTAATCAAACTTAAAAAAAAAATTGGTGTCTTGGGTTAAAGTCCTATACCTGGAGATTTTAAGGTCTAGATTTTTGTAAACAGACCGAATTTCAGGTGATTTTTAACAAAAAATTTATCAAATGTATAATAAATACAGCCTGGCTGGGTGGGTCAGTTGGTTGGAGCATCATCCCATATACCAAAAGGTTGTAGGTTTGATCCCTGGTCAGGGCACATACCTAAGTCGCGGGTTCAGTCCCCCGTTGGGGCACATACAGGAGGCAACCGATCAATGTTTCTTTCTCTGTCTCTCCCCGTTCCTCTCTCTCTTAAAAAAAAAAAAATCAGTAAACATATCCTCATGTGAAGATTTAAAAAATATATATATAAAATAAATATGACTTCTCCTATCTTTAAACCTTTTCTTATGACTAAATTCAGAAATTTATCTGGTCTTGTGATCTATTTGTCATTCATTAAAAAATATCATTATTACAGAATTTAGTAAAAAAAAAATCAGGAAACTTGTCCTCTTTTTCATGAGTTCCTCTATGATTTAGGATTTCATAATCTTCCTGAACCTTCTGAGGATTGAGTTTCAAAGATGTATATGTAGAAGTTGCATTTTGGGAAGAAGATACACAGCTATGAGTAACTTAGAAAGCTGACAATGAGATGCAGATTTCACAGAGACAGCTCAGAAGAGAGAAGGTAAAAGAAAAATTACCAAGAATCTCAAAGTTAAAGGAGGGATGTAACAAAACCAACATGTCTAATTCTCAGGCTACCATAACACAGTACTATTAACTGAGTGCCTTAATCAACAGAAATGTATTTTCTCACAGTCTGAAGCCTAAAAATCCAAGATCAAGATGCTAGCACGGGTGACCTCTGAAAAGAGCTCCCTTTCTGGCTTGTAGATGGCTGCCTTCTCTCTGTGTCCTCACATGACAGGGAGACAGAGACAAAGGGGGGCAATCTCATGATAAGGGCCCCACCCAGATGACCTCATTCCAAAGGTCTAATCTCCAAATACCACCACATTGGGGTTAAGGCTTCAACACAAGGATTTGGGAGCACACAAAACAGTCCACAGCATTCTGCCTCTGGCCACCCCAAATTCATATCCTTCTCACATGCAAAACACATTCATAATACCCCAAAAACCCCTAAAGTCCTAACTCATTCCATCCAGTATCAACTCCAAATTCCAAAGTCTTTTCTAAATATCATCTAAATCAGGTATGGGTGAGACTCAAGCTATAATTTATCTTGAAGCAAAACTCCTCTCTGGCTGTGAACCTGTGAAACCAGACAAGTTATATGCTTTCAAAATACAATGGATTTCAGGCATTGGATAGACATTCCCATTACAAAAGGAAGAAATTGGAAGGAAGAAATGGGTGACAGGATACATGTAAGTCCAAAACCCAGCAATACAAATTTCTTTAGATTTTAAGGTTCAAGAATAATCCTTTTTGGCTCACTAGCCCACCTCCCAGGCCCAATAGGGTGGCAGCATCATCCCCAAGGCTCTGTGGGGTGGCCCCACCACTTTGGTTCTGTGTAGTCCCACCCTGAAGGCTCCCAGCAGGTGCCTAAGGCTTACTGAAACTGAGGCAGTAGCCCTGACGATCTCTGAATTGCCTTTGGGGCCATTCCTCCCTCTTCTTGAAGAATAACACATGTGCACAGCCGCACAGCTCCATCATCCCATCCTGTCAAATCCAAGAAGTCCAACAACCTTTCTTCATTTTGCCCCATCTCTATCTTCTTCGGTTCAAACTGGCAGTGTTTCTGCTCATATAATCCCATAAATTTATGAAATGGTTGTCTAGCCACACCCTTAGTGTTCTTTTCAGAAGAAGCGTTCTCATATTTTGCAATAAGGATAGACTGAGAATTTTCAAATTCTTCAATTTCTGGTTTGTTTTTGCTTAACAATTCCTTCTTCAATTTCTTTCACTCCTTTTGCAGTCAGGAGGAGCCAAGCTGCTCCATGAACACTTTGCTTAGAAATCTCCTCAGCTAATATCCAGTTTCACTGCTCACAATTCTTCCTTCCACAAAACACGAGAACACAGGTCAGCCAAGTTCTTTGCCACTTTATAACACGGATTACCTTTCCTACAGTTTCCAATGACATGTTCCTCATTTCTGTCTCATAGCTCACTAGAATTACCCTTCATGTCTATATTTCTATTTCAACATCTTCTAGCCTCGACTCATAACCCAGTTATAAAGCTGCTTCCACATGTTTAGGTATTTGTTATAGCAGCAGCTCACTCCTGGTGCCAAAATCTGTCTTAGCTTGGGCTGCCATAACAAAATACCAAAGAGCGGGTAGCTTAAACAGAAATTTTCTCATGGTTCTAGAGGCTAGAAGTCCAAGATAAAGGTGCCAGCACAGTTGGTTTCTGTTGAGTTTTCCTTCTGGCGTAGAGATTGCCACCCGCACACTGTGTCTTCACATGGTTGGGGGGTGGGGAGGAACAGACAGCAAGCTTTCTGGTGCCTTTTCTTATAAGGCCACCAATCCCATCACAAGGAACCTACCCTCTAACCTCATCTAAACCTAATTATCTCCAAAGACTATCACATTGAGGGTTAGGGCTCTAACATGAACTGGGGCACAATTCAGTCCATAGCACAGCAGCTCAGATAGCCTGGGTAGCAGAATGTACTTTCTTTCCCCAGGAGATTGAGAGAAGAGGGCAGAAGAGAAGGAATTAAAGAAGATTCTTTGAGGTGGGATAACCTACCAAAGAACTGCAAATTTCAGCAAGAGATTTTTTTCTGCTGGAAATCCTGATTATCATTCCATTGTAATAAGTTCAAGATGTGGCTTTATAACACTTCAAATTCTTTTAAGTCATGAAAAAATGTACAGAACTTTTGTAAAAACATTATGAAAAAAAATCAGGATTCTTCAGGGAACTTTGAAGCAATTTTAGGAAACTGTTCCAGGCTAAACTTCATTCATTCACTTTGAAACAGAACTCTGTGACTATGTCCAAATAACACTGTGAAATAAAGGTCTAACAGTTGGGGCCTGAGTTGGGGGGGTTGCACTGGGGAAAGATGAGTGTGAAATGGATAATGGCAAGCCCAAGACAGAATTAACCACCTGCCAGGCACTCCTTTTAAATCTAGACTTAATGTTTACTAGGTTTAGAATTCATTAAAATGGCCAGAAATGCAGTAGCTTGATTTCAATATACACAGTGAGATTACTGATGTGAGGAAGACAAGATGAAGAGGGTAGGCTACATGATGTGAAGGGCCTTTCCAATACTGAGGCCCCTGCATGTTCTATAAGAATGTGGTAGAGGTTTCTGGAGATTCCGCACTGCCTCTAGATAAGGATGTTGGCCCTGTTCTTACATGACTAAGGAGAAAGATGCCAAGCAGTGCCAGCTTCAAGTGCCCAGAAAGGAGAAATGAAATGATTAAGCTGATATCATTAATTCAAATGAACTCAAAGGGCCATGTAGAGCTGTATATTTAGGGAAGAGGAATAAGCAAGGGCTTCAGGGAGAAAATGGTAAAAAATAAAACAAACAAACAAACAAACCACCACCACCAGATAATGTTGTAGGCAAGGAACTAGGTATCCAGTAAGTAACAGAAGGGGGAAAGCTCCTGCTGAGGAAAAGGATATCAGATTTATTTGAATTCCTCCAAAAAAGGAAAGGAATAAGAAATAGGTCATTTCAGGAAATTAAAGGAAGGAAGAGACAAGAGGAAAACCATTGAGAAAGCAACAAGAAATAGAAAATGAAAAATACTAGTTAGCACTGAAAAATATTATTACAATTTAAAAAGATCTTGTCAGTTTACTCAGTCACTAGCAGCACGGTGCCTGGCATATAACAGATAGCACACTAAATATTCATGGAGTGAAAGAATATTACTGAGCCCTGGCTGGCCAGCTCAGTTGGTTGAAGCGTTGTCCCATACACCAAACTGTTGTGGTTTCGACTCCTGGTCAGAGCACATACCTCAATTGCAGGTTCGAAAATCCCAATCAGGGCAAATATGAGAGGCAACCAACCAATGTTTCTCTCTCTCGTTGATGTTTGTCTCCCTCTCTCTGTCTCTCCCCCACCCCCATCTCCCTTTCTCTAAAATTAACAAACATATCCCCAAGCGAGGGAAAAAAAGAAAGAATATTACTAAGTCCTGTGGGGGTTCAGAGCTAGTCACCCCAAGATTGCCTGTGTATGTGGATTGTTTTGAGGTAAGGGCAATTTTACTCGTAGGCCAGGAGAAACTTCGACCCCTTTCTTGACTACCTGGAAGAACTTGAATCAGGGGCCTTGTTCTTAATGGGAGATATTACAGATAACCTCTTTTGACCTGTCTGTAGGGCAGGACAACTGTCTACTTGCTAAACATCTCCCTTTATCATTCTGCAATGACTATTTGAAGCCCTCAAGTGACCACACCTCATCCCTAACTCAGAATGTCTTCTATGCCCAATTTCCTTTTCTGTCTCTGAACTTCTCATGTATATGCGTTCCCATACAGACTCATCTATTAAATTTGGTTATTTTCTCTTGCAAATCTGTCTTATGCCTCTTTGAGTATTAGACCAGCCAAAAGAACCTTGAAGAGAGTCATCCTTCCACAGAACTCACAACCCTGGGACTGAGGAGTACAGAAACCAAGATTAACACAGTAAAATAAAACAAAATAGACATGTGCAATATAAAAAGAATAAAATCTAGAATGCAGGAGCAATAAGCTAGCTATAATTTAGAACAAGGACAGCCTTTAGATTTGTTAAGTCCTTGAAATTATATGAAAATTCTGCTTTTTCTATTGAAAGGGTTCAGCGCTTTTGTAAGAATTTCAATGTGAATTTATGAGCAACTACTGTATTGTTAATTATCAATTTGTATAGAGAAAGGATTAATAGGAATGTGTCAAAGAAGATACATTCCTACAATTTGTTTAAGTTGAAATGAAAAAAGAGTGCAAAAACACTCAGACAACTTAAATGTAGGTTATAGTTTTTATGTCTATTTACATACTATCTGAATTGTTATCTGACAGCCTTGGTTCCCATCCCCATCCCACCCCCCGCAGCTGTCTGGGAGTTTCTCATGATAGTGGGGAGTGTCAGGAGGAGCTCCCTTCAGCCTTGATCAGCCCCAGACTCGCAGCTTTACGATAACGACTGAATTCAATAGTTTTTTTCTTCTTCCCCTTATAAAACAGAACCCTCCTTCCCTAGGACCACAGCTTCCTCCCGGCTTGCTAATTTCCCTCAATAAACTTCTTTCCTCTGCTCGCTGAGACCTCATGGTTCCCTGAGCAACACCGTTCTTACATTATCTTTTGGACAGATCTGGTTATATAACACCTCAAAGATTCAGTCTAACACTGCTATTTTGTTATTTTCTTTATATTGTACTCCCCCCATAAGCAATTTTTAGATTCATTACCTCATTCACGTTCCTAATGTTGCCTAGCAAATTATGAATACATCAAAGGCACTTCTCCATTTTAGGCTTTGATTTTGTTTCTTAATAAATGTTGAAGACTCTTTCATACTGAATATATTCACTAATAATAATCCTTTTATTAATAATCCTTAACTGGAGAGTGTGCAAAATATACTTTCAGAGAAGTTACACATCCCAATGGTAAGAACTAAACAGGCATACATCCTACCAATTTTGTGTAAATCTCCTAAGTTTCCAACCTGAAATTCTCTCGTGAAATAGACAAGAAACAAAAACTGAACCACTGAACCACTGAACACTGACTCCTGAACACCCACCGAAAGTCCAGTTGTTTGATGTTAATTTTAAAACATTACAACTTTCGTGTAATTATGAAAACAAACTTGTAAACACATCTGTTACTCTTCTCCCCTTTAAAGTAGGCATAGAACTAGAAACTAAAGGCATTACACTTTTGTGTGTTCCTTTAAAAGTTATTTTTAATTATTACTATTACCAAAACCCCCTAGAATGGACTCAAAGAAGCCCTAAGGTGAAGCAGGAACAACGGAGGAAGAAAAAGAATCTGTGTCAGAGCAATTAAACTCAAGTGCAGTCCTTGAACAACCGCCGACCTTCCCGGGACCATGTACTTTTTTATTTTCTTCTTCCCGAGGAGGAAAGAGTTTAAGAAGCTATTAAAAAAAAAAAAAAAAAGGCTAGACGATAAATCTCAGAGATCATTTAAAAATGCCCAGAAAAGCACAGGAGCACCAAGGTCAAAGTAGCATGAGGGGCTCCGCAGAGAGCTTTCTTGGGGGTAAGTACTTCGGAGACTTCCAAGAACAGGCGTGAGGGTGGTGGAGGAAGGCTGGAAGGAAAGGGAGTAATGGGAAGGGGAGGGGAATGAAAAGAAAAAAAACGCGAGCTGGCCGCTGAGCTGCGGGCAGAGAGGTCGGGCAGGAGGGGAGGGGGGCCCCAACTCCAGCCTCAGCCCCGCCCCAGGGAGGACCAAGCGCCCGCTCGCCCCCCTTACCAGCCGGAGCAGGAAGCCCCAGAGCAGGGCGGTCGCGGCGGAGGGCACCGGCCGCTGTGGCCCCATCAGACTGCTGGCGCCCGGCGCTGCTCGGTGCGGGCAGGCTCAGGGCCCCGCTGCTGCGCTGCGTCCGTGGCCGTGGCCGAGCGGGACAGGGGCGGGTGGCCGGTGCCGCTGCTGTTGCCGGGGAGGCCACTGCAGCGCCGACTTCCTTTTCCGGCCACGCCCGGAGGACGCGGAAACCCCCACACGGAGCACGCGGAGGCCCGAGTCCCAGTGCGTCCCGTGCGGGCAGGCCACCGGCGGCGGGTCTGGGTGTGTCTCTTCCCAGCTGCCTGACCTATATTCTCCCTGGAGTCCGGTGAGGCACGGACTCGGTCAAACCTCCGCCCAGAAGTGGCGCGGTGCTGCTCAGTCCCCCAGTAACTACCCAAGCGCTCCGAGCCTGAATCTGTCGGCTCACCAGCCACTATCGCGTAGCTATTCCAAGTCCGTGCACATCTTCCAAAAAGGCTGCGACCACCCTATCCCGTGCGCTCCATCTGTCTCCTCCAAGGTGGTCTCTCTGTTCCCACTCCTGAGAGCTCATTCTCTCTATAGCAGTCCTAGAGAGACCTTTTGTAAAAGTGTTAATCAGTTCATGTCACTTCCCATCACACTTGGAACAAAATCAAACTTCTGGTCTGGCCTACAGAGCGGACGTAATAGGCCCCCGCCTTCTCGGGCCTCATCCTCACTGCTTTCCCACCTCGCCATCCCTCGCCTTTGGGTCCTTGCCCTGGGTACTGCAGCCCTCCCTGCGGCAGTGCTCTTCTCCGAACACCCGGGGCGTTGGCATTCACTTGTCAGCCGTTGTCCCTTCCCCAGGAGGAACTTCCTCACATAACTAATCTAACACAGCCACTCACTCACTTTCATGGCATATGATTTATTTTAATTCTCTACATAGTACTTTCATATCCTCTTGTTTGTTCATTTATTTTTTATGTCACCTCTCTCTTGATAGCAGTGAGTATCTGCGTTCTTCACTGCCCTATCCCTTACACTTAAAACATTTCGCATGGAGGAAGTCCTCATATATTTTGGGGATGAATATTCAGTACCTAACACTGAATAGGATGCTCTCCCTGCCGTCCCACAGCTCAGTTTAGGGAGGGACGCAGACATGTGAGCAAACAGTTCAGGGTGAATAGGGACTCCTTCGTTTGCACAAGATGATTTGAGAGTATCAAAGGGACATATGAAAGAAGTGCCAGGAAAAATTCCAACTTAGGCGGAGTCTAGAAGGGTGAGTTAATTTTAGCCAGGCAATGGGCAGGGGAAGGGGGAGACTTCCAGGAAGAAGGGAACCATTAGTGTCAAAGTCAAAGGTGACAGTGGAGGAACTGCAAAACTTGAGCTTGACTGAAGTTATGAGTGGTGAAAGATTAAGTGAGAGAAGAAGGCAGAGACCAAATCAGAAATAGGTTGGACGGTTTGCTTGGAACTTTAGATTTCACCGAGTTTGTAGTGGAGAGCAAATGAATAATAACTAGAGCATGACAGATGATTTCAGCTCTCTGTGGTGGCAGGTGAGGTGGCAGATGTTCGGGAGCAGAGCAAAGTAGAAGGAAGCGAGATCTTTTACACAAGTGCAGTAACCTAACCCAGGCCAGGGATCGTGAGGGCCTGAACTGAGACTGTGGATCTGAAAGATCTGGAGCAGAGTTTTGAAACTGAGAGGGCGTGGAGGTGAAGGAGGGCAGGGACGAGTCCCAGGATCTTGCCCTCAGCCTATTATTGAGATGATCACCCTAAGAGGTGGGAGTGGTGGTAGAATGGGTGAGGGAGGGGAAATACTTTGGGGCATGAGTTTGGAATGCTTGTGGGACATCTACATGTAAATGTCTGTAAGTTGCTGGCTAAGTGGGTTGGTCCAAAGCTTACTGGCACAATGAGTCCAGAACTCAGGTCTCCTGCCTGTCAGTCCTGCCCTCTTTCACACTTTCTAGCTGCCTACGGCAAGCCACGTTCCCCTTTTGTAAAATGCCTAGATGACTTTAAATATTCTTCTCTGCCCATAGTAGTCCTTTGCCTAGTGAATCTCCAAAGTGGCTCCTGAGGCTGTCTGAAATCTGTGTTTTCTTTCTACATCTGTGCACATTTTTTCTTCTCCTCAGTTTGAGAAAATTTTGTGCCTGCAGCCAAAGAACCAGTGTTATACTCTTGTTCCTTATGGCTAAAGTTATGAGTGGCAAAAGGTTAAGTGAGAGAAGAAGGCAGAGGCCAAATCAGAAATAAACTGAAATTGTCTTTGCCTGCTTTCGTTGTCTCAGCTGAAGAATGTGGATAGCGATACCTGTTCTGCCTGTCTCACACAATTACCCTAAAAATTACATAATCTATAGTTCGGGTAAAATTACTCTGAAATTTTTTTTTTTACATTTTGAAAGGAGGAGGCATAGGGGGAAGGAAAAGGAGAAGAAAAATAGAAGGCTGTGTTATTGCTGTAGTCCGAAGTGTCAGCACTGTTTGTCATCATTCTTCTGCCAGCATGGTTTCTCCTTGGTCAAAGTCCCTGTGCAGGATAAAGTGAAGGAAAATAGGAGGGTTAATGGAAGATTAAAAGATTCCTGATTAATGACTTTACTAACGGAACAGCTGTTAAAGTTTATTTGGAATATACCTCTGTTACGTGTGAATTTCCCTACAAGTATTAGATAGGATAAAGGGCACCTGGATAATTTTTAGTTAATATTTTTCTTCTCTAAATAAACTATAGATAAAATCTAACTATGAAAAATAAGTATCATTAAAGATTTTTTAATTTCTAAATATATTGAGTTAATGGAATTTTTTTAAACCAGTGTTAAAAGATAGATGTCACTGGTTGTCGGAACCTTTGTAATTGTGAGAAGTGGCCAGGAAATACTGGCTCCGTTTTACAAAAGGGGAACCTGCTAGGTTGACAGCAGAAAGGGAGGAACTAAAACCCAATTCCCTACCCCAGCACGCTAGATCATTCATGCAGCCTGTGTGTGCTGCTACTGCACAGTGTTTTTTTCACTCAGGGGACACTGGTGAAGTGTTGGTAATGAGCCCCAAAGACCTTCTTGGGCACTCCGGACAATTCCTTTAGTATAGAGCAGTGATTCTCAATCTTAACTGTTTATTAGAATCACATAGAAGAGCTTTAAAGGATACCAATGCCTGGGTCCCACTACTCCCCCTTTCCCCGTGCAGATTCTAAATTTACTCAGTCTGTTCATAGTCTGTGTGTTATAGTTTTTAAAGCTCCTCAGGTAATTCTACTATGCAACCAAGGTTGAGAAACTTTGGCTTAGTCAGTGATTCTTTTTTAAAATAATTTTTATTTTCTAATTATATTATATTAGTTTCAGGTGCACTTGAAAAAAATCTGAGTCTTCTCACTGGTAACAAGGAGGAAGAAATTTAAACTGAAGATTTAATATTAAGATAATTTTTTTTGGCCATAGGAATCATTAAACCCCAGAAATTTTTTAAAAGTTATGTAACTTTCTCAACTGTTTAAATTTACCAAGTGAATCCCTCATAATAGCATAATTTTTTTTCCTTCCAGGACATGTGTCCATATCAAAAATGCATAAGATAACCTGAAACATACATAGGAAACCTTAAAGATAGATTGTATACATCTATCATTTGTATGAATGAATGATTTTATAATAAAATTTCTAAAAGAGATAGACTATTATAAACTAGAGCTATATTGTTCTGGGTGTTGAGACCTCCCAAGAAATGCTATTGTCTGTACAAATCCATGTGACTGTGAAGAGCAGTGGTTGATTTTAGACGTAGCTGGGAAAAGCAAAACCTAGCTCACTGCCAAGCTTCCCAGGCATAGCAGATTGACTCACACATTACTAAAATCCCCCTCTGGCTCCAGATGAATTAATTAATTGACATAGTTTTCTTGCTTGAGCACTACAGTATTATGTATTGGCATGTTGAAACTACTCTGGGCTTTTCACTATTTCTATCTGACTTATTTCGCTTAGCATGACATTCTCAATAACCAATGTTGCTTATTTATAGGAGCCTCCAGGTTAGTAAACTATCACCCACAGCAAGTAAATGCAATCAGATATTTTTCATGCACAAGACACTTTCAAGCTTCTAAGATGCCATTCACTCACTATACAATAGATTATATTCCACAAGACCTCTCAGGCTCTGTTTTGCTATGATTTTATGAACTATTAACTGCTTAGGGGAAAACAGACTCAGAATTTTTGACTAATAGTGCAATTCAACAAAACTATATTGAGCCCTTAATATGTGCAAGATGAATAAAGGATTTTTTTGGTGATAATCAGCACCTTTCCTCCCCTCAGATCAATGATGACACCAATTCAGAAAAAGAAATTAACATTTTAAGTCAATATTTTATTCACTGTCTGATTTGGCAGGAATGTGAGTTACATTCATAGCCATATGTTGGCTAATCCTGTGAGTTCTTTGCTAAAAATACAAAGTATATTATATTTTCTCATTAACAAGCCTTGGCAGGATTAAACTCCCCTCCCTCGTTTTTCATTAACCCACACCTGGCATTCTGTGTCAGGTGTACATACCAGAGATCATGGTGATAGGGCCACACAATATTGCTGCCCAGTCTAGGCATTAGTGTGTGACCCAGTCAGCAAGTGCAGCCAGTCATTTCCAGCCACTTGGATCAGCTGAGATGGGAACATCAATTTAAATGAAAGTGTATTTAGGGTGGTGACCCACTGTCACAAGATACAGACTTAAGACCATGTGTTTAAAATTCAGTCATGAAAGCATGAACATGGGAAATAAGAGTGAGAGAAGTATTTTACAGTTTATGAAACTAAAAGAGCAATATATGTCTTCAAATTAACTTTTTTTTGAAGTATAATACACAGACAGGAAAGGGAACAAATTGGAAGTATAAACCTCGATCCCAAACATCTGTGTATCCAGCACCTAATCAAGAAACTGAACGTTACTAGCTCCTTGAAGTCCCTCTGCATTTTCTTCTAGCTAGTATTGGCTAGTAACTACTTTTGACTTCTTTTTTTCCCCAGTGTTAGCTAAATACAATTGACACATAACATTGTGTATGTTAAGGTGTACAATGTGATGACCTTGATATACATATATAGTGAAATGATTACCAAAATAAAGTTAACACATACATACATTACCTCACATAGTTACCTTAGGTTTCTTAAAGATCTCTCTTATCAAATTTCAAGTGTAAATACAGTCTTCTTAACTATAGTCATTATGCTGAATATTAGATCCCCAGAACTTGTTCATTTCATAACTGTAAATTTGTACCCTTTGACCAACATCTCCCCATTTCTCCCATCCCCCAGCCTCTGGCAACCACCAATCTACTCTCTGTTTCTATGAATTTTGCATTTTTAGATTCCACATATAAGTGAGATCATCCAGTATTTATCTTTTTTTGCCTGACTTATTTCTCTTACCATAATACCTTCAAGAGTCATCATTATTGTCACAAATAACAAGATTTCTTTTTATATGGTTAAATAATATTCCATTGTGTATATTTGCCATATTTTCTTTATTCATTTATCTGTTCATGGATACATTGTTTACATCTTGGCTATTGTGAATAGTGCTACAATGAACATGGGAGTACAGATATCTCTTTAAGATCCTGGTTTTATTTCCTTCAGATATATACCAAAAAGAGGGATTACTAGATCATATGGTAGTTTTTAATTTTTTAAAGAACCTCTATACCATATTCCATAATGTCTGTACCAATTTACATTCCCACCAACAGTGTACAAATGTTCCCTTTCTCCACGTCCTCACGAACACTTGCTAACTTTTGGGTTGTTTGATAACAGCCATTCTGATAGGCAGTTTTGATTTGCATTTCCCAAATGATTAGTGATGTTGTACACCTTTTCATAACCTGTTGGTATTGCTTTCTGACTTCTATCACCAAAACTAGTTTTGTCTCTTCTTAAATTTCAAATGATAAGAATCATTGTGTCTTGCTTTTCTCTCAACATTATACTTGTGCAATTTAGACATATTGTTGCGTATGGTTGTATACCTGTCATTTTTCATTGCTGTATAGTGTTCCATTGTCTGAATGTACTACAGTTCAGTATCCATTCTTTGTTTCCGAGCATTTTGAGTAGTTCTGTACTTTTAGTTAATACAAAAAGGAAGAGCACATATTTTAAGCAGTAAAATAAATAAATAAATAAATAACTTGGTTTTTATAAGACCCTCATGGCCTGACACAAACTTGTTCTTCTAGTCTCAAGTCATTCCCTGGATTTCACTGAATGTTCCTGTCTTACTGAACTTTCTCTTGTAGAATCCAGCTGTGTAACTCTTACACTCTTTCTGTCCTTTGAACATTCTGTTTTCTCTTCCTAGAATGCCTATTTCCCACCACTTTTGCCTTAATATGAATAATACCCACTCCTCTTTTGAACTTCAGTTTGGATGCCCCTTCCTGCAGAAAGCAATCCTCTTGGCCTTAAACTACTAATACAGGTTATCCTTCTGCATTGCCCACTTGTTTGAATGTGCTCCCAGAAGACTGTGGGCATAGTCTGTGTCTTACTATGTATACCCTCCTTAGTGCTTAGTGCAGAGTAGGCACAGGTTTGGTTGAATGCATTTGTTTTTTACAATCTGATAAGTATTAGTCCCGCAATAGATAGATAAATCCATTTACTCATCATTGTGAGACTGAGTAAATTTTCATAGAAATAGGACACAATTTGGTCATTTTATTATTCCTCCTCAGTTTTAATGAACATAGAAATTGAATTGTGAACATTTTCAAAAGGGAATTATACTTCTTTTTTAATATTCTTGAAACTCCTCCTTCTACATATCCTGCTTTACAGTGGTATTTTATATTTCATGGATTAGAGAATGGGGAGCATTGAGTAAGGCCAGCTTCAAAACATGCCTGCCGTTCTCTCACGTTTCCATGTCCTCTGGGAAGAGAAGCCAAAGAGATGTGTAGAGAGTGGTCAGGAGTTTTCCCCCCTGAGCCTCTCTACCTTTGTTCGGATGATAGGCTGGTTTCTCCATTTCCTCTGGACCAAGGATGCTTTCCAGGTTTGGAGGGCTAACGCCAGTTGGAAGGTGAATATGGGCTGGACTATGGTGATAGTAAGAAGCACTTAGAGTATTAGTTAAAAGTATCAATTAATTCCCAGTCCTCATCCCAGTTCCTCTTAATCAGAATCCCCAGGCAAGATTTCCTAAGTTTTAGCCTGGTTAAGTTTTAAGACCCAGAGGGGATTCCTATCAAGAGCAAAGCAGGGGAAATGTTGTTTGAGAAATCTTAAGTGTTTTAGAAGCTGGAGTATGTATAGCTAGAGGTGTGCCAGAGCTGCCTTGAATTGCAAACTCATTGTACATATTTCTTCCCAGCTCCATTGTTTCATAACTTGTTGGTAACTTGAAATTGGCCATAGGAGGGGTATTTAGACCACAGAAATGAGCTAATGGTACAAAACAGGGCATTCCACCCCACTGCAAAACCCCCTCACCCCTTGGAGAACTGGTTGCTAAATATTTATGAGCGCACCACTGAACAAATAAATGAAATTCCTTGCCTTCACGCAACTCACAGTCTAATTGGGTAGACAGACAAAATAAGTAAGTGAATTTTTTAGAAGTGTATTAGAAGGGGATAAACACACACACACAAAAAAAGAAAGCTGGGGAAAGAGATAAGGAGTATGGGTGACAGTCAGCATTGCAATTCTAAATAAAGTGGTCCAAAAAGGGCTCACTGAAAACATAGTATTTGAGCAATGCATTTGAAGCAGAGGAAGAAGCAAGCGCAAAGGCCCCAAGACAGGAATGCGGCAAGGGGGCCAGTTGGGCTGGAGCTAAGGAAGAAGGGGGTAGTATAGCAGGAGATGAGATCCCAGGGGTAATGGGTGAAGTGGCAGTGCGTCTGGTCCTGAAAGGCTGAGGCCATTGTGAAGACTTAGGAGAACTTAATAGGGACAGTTGCTTTTTTTATTTACAGAGTTAAAATATAAGTTATCCAATGTTAACGTCTCGGATTCTCTGCTGAATTCAAAGGTGACTCTGCATAGCTTTCTTTAGGTGAGTTTAACCTCTAGACTTACATTGGTAGCCTCTAGCCAAAGAGGGCAATTTAAATTTAAATTTAAATTAATTTAAACTTAAATTATTGATTTAAATTAATGAAAATAAAGTAAAATTAAGACTTCAGTTTCTGAGTTACAGTGGCCACACTTGAAGTGTTTAAAGCCTTATGTGGCTAATAGCTACATGTTGGACACTGCAAATATAGAACATGCCCATCATCGCAGGAGGTTCTATTGGCTAGGGCTGCTCTAGGCAGTAAACCTTGCTGAGGTTAATTAGCTGTAGGCTGGGCCGTGGTTTTTAGCCTTCTTATGGATGGTGCATTTGCCATACCAGGCCTTTTGGCAAGGACACCTTGGTACAGGCATCCTGGGGCCATTTGATTTCTGCGCAGATTGTAAGTTTCTATTTCAGGACCTTATTTCTGAAAGTAGCTTTAAATAAAACCTGTAATCTTCTCCAGAGACATCCTGCAGTTCATTTATACATTCACAAAAAGTGAGTGATCACTGACTATTACCTTGCTTGTATAACCTGTTGTTGTGAAAAGAAAAGATGGGGTTGATCCAAATTACTGGTCAACATGGCCCAAATTACAGCCCAGAGACTTTAATTTATTCATTTATTTATTTTGTGGTTGTTTTCAATACTAAGGATTCACATTAAATAGTGATTAAGTCTGAAGTATCAATTGCCCAGAGCCAAGAAATACAAAACAATCCCTTAATATTTTCTGTAGGAAAGGATGTTCTGTAGGGTTAATTCAGGGTTAATCCAGGTGCTCCCACTCAGAGTGGGGTGTGGGACCTTCAAAACCTGGTGGTCTGACCAGGGAATTTTCTCCAAGTGGTTCTGTGTGGTGAAGGGAAAGCAGTCTCTGTACTCCATAAAAATGACAATTATCCTGTAAGTTTCTAAGCAGGCTTACTCCAGCAGGATGATTCTTGAGCAACTGGCAGCTCATTCTTTATACTTCGCTAGATAGGATCTTCGGGGGAACATGGGCCCCCCTGGGCCTAGGTGAGCATCGATCCTTCAGGCCAAGGTGGCGTGGCTGGCAATTGTGGTTCCTTGTGGTCATTTCTCTGGGTTGAGGCTGGGTCTTACAGCCAGAGCCATCCTCAGAACACTCCAGCTTCCCTCTTCCCTCAGCCAAACACAGTCTGGAGTTCCACAGACTGGCTTTTCTTCTCCCTTCAAACTTCTCCGTGGGAGCAATCTGAAAGTGTATTCATGTTAAAACATAAGTTATTTCTCCCAAAAGTAATTTTATGGAAACTGAGCCAATCCTCTTGTTTAAAACAAAAGGATAAAGTTCTAATTGTGGAATTTCAGATATCAGCTAAGTATCTTTCTAGTCCCTCTGAAATAACAATATTCACAGTTAAGGGAACCAGACATTCAGTTTGCTTGGAACAATCCAGGTTTATACCTATTGCACTTGCATATTTATTAACAGTGTTCCCTTTCACTCTCCAAATATATGAATGATAAATAATCGCCTTATTTATAGCCTCTTTTCTGCCTAAATCCTGGAGAACAGGTGCAAGATAGAACCTTCTCAAAACTGCTTCCTGGAGTTGGCTTCCCCTAATAATCTCTATGCCTTTCCCTCCTTTTTCAAATTTCACCCTCAAATTGGAAAGCACCAGGAGACAAATGACTGTGCATGGAGTATTATATTTTCCTGCAATTGGTTAAATAATGTCATACATCTTAGTCCTTAATAAAATTCCAAAGGTGCACATCTTTACCAGGCTACTCCTTGTCAACTGAGTAATCCTGATTTCAAATATTTCCCTTTCTGTGTCTAGGAAAACAAGCTTCCTCTTTGAACTTCTTTATTGAATTATTTCCTCATATTGGCATCTTGATTAGATTGATTCCACTTCCTATTTCTAGAAGTGCAGTGACTTTGTTCACAGATTGTTGCCCAGAGGGTATGCAATTAGAATTTGTTATGGTCTTGCCTTTGGGTTCTACATCTTACCTGAAATAAGAGCCTGCAGTGTCTTGCATCTGCAAGAGTCATTCCCCGACAGAGTAGCCTCGAGGCAGACTGGAACACCAGTCAATTCCTGTAGCAGCAGTTACACCAGCACGCATATAAATGACATTTTAAGAAGAAAACAGCATAAAGCCATAAAGCCATAAAGTGACTTTAGAGCCAGGCTGGAGCTATAAAAAGCACAGCATGCAGGCACTAACATTTTTAGATGTTCCAAGTCTCTATTGGTTAGTATGAAAGTATATGTATATTCATTTGGATTTTTGTGTCAAGGAGGTATTTTAATAGTTCTCTTCACTTGTACAGCTGTTTTCCTTAAATATATTGGTTATATACCTTACAACTTACCTTTATAAATAGCCAAGCCAAAAAGAATTCTCCTTGACATTTTACATAGCACATTAGATTATAGAGTTTACAAATTCAGGCATTACTTAAGTATTTGCCTAATTTGCCCCTATAATCCTTTGGTTCCAATTGGTTAGAAATTAACCTGTTTAATGTCCTTGGGAGCAAAGGGTTAAATCCTAGCATCAAGGTTAATTTAAAACAACAGTTGGCCTCCTGTGCAAGCATTCTCTTCCACTTAAGGACACACTCCATTTTTCCCTCATTCCATTTCATGCCAGTTTACAATTCAGTGAACTAGCTTTCTATTTATAGTGTCTTCACCTTAAATGTTATTCCTCAAATATCAGGAGTTATTTCTAAAACACAAGAAAAGCTATCTATCTTCATACCAAAAAAAGTACACTCACCAAGGTGATTATTTACAGTAATAATAACTATGATAATATGAAAACTATTGGTGCAGATGGGAAGCTATTAACAACCTAACTTCAATAACTGAAGAACTTAATTAGAAAGAGAAACAGTAACTGAGGAGAAATAAAAATGAACATGTATAACTTCCTGTCTGAAGGAAAGGAAGGATGCGTTCTAACTAGACAGAAAAATGATATCCAACTTTAATAAAAATATCCCAAATTTATGTTTGTAATTAGAGATAAATTGATCGTGGACTTGGATGGTGGATTATTCAGAGAAGCTGACTTTGGTGGGTCTTCAGGCCTAGGCTTTGACTCAGCTTAGCAGTCCTGAGACTCATTTATGTCAGGACATCTACTAGAAATCAAAAGAAGACTAACAGAACCCACGGCAGCCCTGAATGAAACAGGACCCACAGGCTGTTTAGTTATTAGGGGCCCGATTGCCCGCCGCCAGAATTATAACTCTTAATACCAGAGTTTAGTGAAAAGAAAAAGAATTATTTAATAGTTATATAGATTTATATTTGCGGATTTCTGCCGTTAAGTCTTATTTTCTTTAAAACACCCACAAACACATAGTTCTGCCTCCCCTTACCAAACCAGGCTAGTTTGAGAAAAGTCAGAGATACAGTCTTCCTACTTCCCAGACAGAGTTCAGCTTTATCAGCAGCTCCCAATCATTCGATCCTGATTGGGGAGGTTTTGCCTGTGTTGCGGTGCCCTCCAGCTCTTAATACAGAACCGCGTGGAGTTTCCAGCCTCCTTGTAAACTACATGGAGTTCTCCCTTTCCTTTCTAAGCCGCATGGAGCTCTCCCTTTCCTTTCAAAGCCCCATGGTGTTCTCCTCTGCCCTCCTTGCAAACCACATGGATCAGCTCTCTTCCTCTTCTCAAAATGGTTGCTGCCTATTTTTAAATCCCTAACTGCGTCCTGTGATGCAGTGGGCATGGTAACCAGTTCTGACCATACACAGAACCTTGCACATGCTCTGTATGTTCTTTCCACCCCATTCCATGGTCAAAACCCCTCCCATTTTCTTGGGGCCTTGGAAGAACCAAAGCCATTTACGTAACTAAGACACTAGTTACTAGCCATAATCATGCAAAGGTATCTTAAAAGTTGTTCCCTTTTCCCCTATCCCCCAACCCACAGGCTCTGGGGATTTTTGGAGATCCCCACTCTGTAACAAAACTACTGGATAAATAAGAATCTTCATGTATTCATTTTTAACTTTTAAAAAATGGTGTCTATTTGTATATATGGAGCTCTGGCTGGTGTGGCTTAGTTGGTTGGAATGTTTTACCATAATTGAAAGGCTGTGGGTTCAATTCCTAGTCAGGGCACACAACTAGGTGACAGGTTTGATCCACATAGGGAGGCAACCAGGCAACCAATAAGTGCTTTTCTCTCACATTGATGTTCCTCTCTCTCCTTTCCTCACTCTGTAAAAGCAAGGAAGAAAAAAATGTCCTCAGGTGAGGATTAAAAAATATATATGTATATATAGATAAATATGACTATATGTGCTTGCCTGCATGTGTTAATTTATTTATTTGGATCTTAGGTGCAGAAGGTTGAGTTAATGGCCTTCTTCAGGTACCATTATTGATCTCACCTAGATCCCTCTGTCCTATTTTTAGGTCCATCCATCCATCCATCCATCTATCCATCCCTTTTGCTCATCATATTCTACTCCTACTCCCTATACCCATAAATAATTTAACATATTCAATGTGTATCTTTTTCTTTAAATGTATTATGCAAATGGTATATTATTTTATGTACTTATATTTTTAGTTTAAATGAATACTACTGTACTCTATATCTTTTGTCACTAGTACTATACTTTGAAGATCTATTCTCATTGTTACATGGTACATCGAATCCATTGCATTCAACCCATTTGCTCTCTCAGTGATAGCCACCCGGTTTATCTCCAACTCCCTGGCACCATAAAAAATCTTCAGTGAACACCCTCTTCTGTGTTCCCTGAGATACCAGTCTAATTAATGTAACCCGATCTCTCATTATATTTTTAAAAATTTGTTTAAAAAGTTTCTCTGTGATGGGGAGCCAGTTTCCCAACATCTCAAACAACTTGTTCCTTTTACAGTGACTTGTTGTTCCACTCTTCCTGCATAATGTTTCAGGTTGGACATGGGTATGTCTCTGAGCTCTTCATGCTCTAGCTAGCAGTTATTTCCAATGGGGACTATGTTCTCTCAACGGAACAATAACTTCTGTACAGTCAACCAGGGAGCCCGCCCCCTTCCTGGTTTCTGATT
The DNA here is from genome assembly GCF_987537825.1 of Furipterus horrens. NCBI lineage: Eukaryota > Metazoa > Chordata > Mammalia > Chiroptera > Furipteridae > Furipterus > Furipterus horrens. Next base: position 155,794,853 of record NW_028327173.1, read on the forward strand.
ACTTGGCAGATCAAATGAAGAATCAGAAATTTTCCTGGTAACCATAGGGTCAGGATAAATCATTTTAAGGGATATTTTTATGTATATGTCTATCTAATCCAGCTGAACATCACTTGCTCCATAGAAGAACAATTGTCTGCTGAGCGAATTCTTTATAGTCACACAATGTTTATTTAGCTTTTCATCTCTAGGCTCCAAAAAGGTCCATTATTTTTATAGCACATTCATTCTTCGGGCTGTCAGCATACAAGTCATCAGAGCTGGGCATGGTTAGAACAATCACATACTACTAGGCTTACCTTCTGAGATGACTCCAGGTCACCTTGGTTAATTCAACAGATGAGAGGTAGTATAGCTTTGGACACAGATGGGTTTGAATCCTGGCTATACTATTTCTTAGCTATGGCAGACACTGTTTAATGCTTATTCATCAGATTTTTTTACCCTCCATTTTTTCCACCTCTATTCCCATCCATGTCTTCCTCACCAGATTTTTTCTGAGCTAGCAATGTGCCCCATCTCAGGGAATGAATTGTGTTTCTAGCCACGTGCGGATGTAGCACTTGGAGCAGGGATAGCCTCCTTGTGACCATGAGAAAATAACCTAAGATCAAAAAGTTCGTTTATTTGTCACTGCACATTAGGAGAATGGAGTCTGTGTCCTGAAGAACATTGTAGAGTGCTGAGTCAATCCTGGAACTGCCTACCTTCAAGCCTCTCATTAAGTTAACAGTAGATGTTCTTGTGGTTAAACACTTGCTACCCAAACTATAATCTGCAAACCAGCATTGGCATCATTTGGTTGCTTATTAAAAATGTAGACTCTCACCCGCATCCTGATGAATTAGAATTGGCAGTTTAACAAGATCCCAGTTGATTTTTATGCACATTAAAATTTGAGAAGCACGGGTATAAGCCGCTCCTCCTAAGTTTTTATTTCTTGCAGCTGAATTCATCCTAATTGACACACTGTGACAAGTTACCTAGAACATTTAAACCTCAGTTTCCTTACTTGTAAAAATAGGAGCAGTAATGTACTAGTAGCTACCTTGTAAAAATCCTTCAATGAGGAAATGACTACATAAAATGTGCCACACAGAGTCTGATACATATTAACACTCCATGTTGTCCATCTTTACAGGATTCTGCAAACATCCTTGTGTAGATAGTAAAGTTTGAGAGCAAATGCAATGTTCTGCCCTTCCGGGATGGAAACTGGGTGTTTCCAGGACATCTCTGGGATGAGGCTTTTTATTGACATTGTGGCTGCCAGGAGTATTGGGCAGACTACTTTTGGCAGCTGCTTTCCTGAGGATTGACAGTTCACAGCTCGTGCCTACAAGAGCAGGTTTGACTTTATTTTTTAACTTCCTTAAGCTCAATAATAGAAGTTATTGTTTAGAAATGACTTGGTCTATTTATCTGGACAGTAAAGATACAGGCTAGCTAATGAAAACAAAGCACATTAAGAAGGAGTGTAGGACAAGGGAGATTAATGGAGGGAGATAGTTTAGAAGCTTGCATACCTGGTGACTGAGCAACAGGACAACTGGCTGGGGCTTTCGTAAACTTGAATATTAAGTCTTCAAATGTTAAGCTGAGAACCCAGAAGCCTTGGTTTAGCATAATAAAATAATGTGTGCATGTAAGCATATGCTAAGTGCAGCATATCAATATCTCATAAAAACATAAGGCCCTAAAATCATTAACGTATTTGTGAAACTCTGCAATTAAAACACATTTATCACAATAAAACACGCACTAAAATATTAAATGCCAATGAAAAAATACCCCATAACTTTTGAACTGTGCTATCTCAGAACTCTTCTGTGAGGCCCCATTGCTTACTCTAGGGTGGAGAGGAAGGTCAGGAGGATACCTGGCTCCAGACTCACCCATCCCAGGAGGTGAAAGGCAGGCATGGGCACAGATGAAAGTAAAGGCTCTGGCAGCTCAGCAGGGCAAAGGGCCCTCAGTGAACAGCTAGTGAAATGGGCATAGTTGAAGCAAATGCCTGGTCTACCAAGTGAGGCATTAAGGTAGAGCTAGGTTTCCCAACATGCTATGGGGAGGTGGGGTATGAAGGAGGTAGGCAAGACTCAAGACTCCAAGCAGGCAGAAAGCTGGCTTACCATGCTTATGACCTTTGGAATGGCCTTTGGAGGAGGGGCTATAGCTCTGGTGCAGGATACAGCAAAAGCAAAGCAAAGCTTCATGCCTCGAAGCTCCTGGGATATTAAGCTAAAAACATGAAAAGCAAGATTGAGCTTTACAAACAGTATTGGAACTCGGGCTTAGAAAGCACTGCCCATGACCAGAACAGGACATCTCATGGGCATAAAGAACCGCAACTCCTTATTTCTCCTGTGGGCAAAACTGGCCAACTCCCAGGTTAGATCTTTGTCAGGAAGGGGGGGACAACACAGGACCCAGTGGTCAGTACTAACAGAGGACCGGCTCCTTCCAAGCCCTTACACATTGGGTAATAGATGACTGAGGTGTTCCAAGCTGCCTAAGTGCCTTTTATCCCAGCCCTGGATGGGTGAAAATAATATTTTGAATGTAATTAACAGTCCAAACTCCCAATGGCTGAGCACAATAATTACTTCTTATTAGTATCATAGTCCAATTTGATTGGTTGGGGTGAGGTGAATGAAAGTTTACTCCACACAGTCTCTCAGGAACTCAAGCTCTACGCATTTTCTGTCTGGTGGCTCCAGCATCTTCTTGGGCCTAGGATTCTCCACTGGCTTCTCTGCATCCGATCGAAGGGATAAAGGAGGAAGTAGGACCTCAAGGCAGGTATTTTACAAGCTAGGCTTGGAGGTAGGTATACTGTATTATTTCTGTTTACTTCCGATTGGTGAGAACTAGTCACAAAGACCTTCCTAGATGCAAGGGGATTGATAAGTGTTTTTCCAGAAGTATGGTAAAGAAGAGAACACACATATTGATGAATATGTAGCCAGTCTGCCACGAGAGAAGAAAGCAGAAGTGGCCGCAGGAATGAGATGGGATTTATAGGAAGAAGGTTAAAATGGTTTTCCTTTTAAAAAGTTAACTTACTCATAAGGAAAAGAAAGAGATCATCATTTTTTCACTAATTGATTTATTCATTGCTTTATTCATCCAATCAATAAAAAGTTTATTGAGGACTGACTATGCTGGGCATGTCAAGATGAATTTATTTAACAAACGTGAAGCAACTTACTATTGCCAAACAGTGCCCTAGGTCTGGGACTAGAACTACAAACAAAATCCAGCAATGCCAATGACTTCTAGTTTTCATAGATTAATGGGGATGTAGACATGAATGCAAAAAATATAATGGAAGACAGAAAGTGGTATAAAAGAGGTGCTACGGGAACTCAAGAAAACGCACTTGAATTTAGCTGGGGTAATGGCAACCTGAGAATAATAATACAGATAGTAGTTTTACTATGTGCCAAACACTCTAAGAAATTTACATACTGTATGATATCTAATCCCAAAACCACCCAAGGGAATTGTTTCCTCATTTTATAGGTAAAAAGATTAGAGTAGAGTAAGGTTAAATAACTTTACTGGAGTTGCTTGGCTTGTAAGAGATGGAATCACATTTGAACCCGAGCCTAGCAAATTCTGAAACCCTACCCTTTCCTCTCTATGCCATGCTGCCTCTCATTGTGCAGAAGAAACCGGGGTTGGATCTTGAAATATAAATTGGAGTGGACTGATGTGGGTTGATGATAAGGTGCAAGAACCCTTTGGATATTGTAACCAGTGTGTACAAAAGCATGAGGAGAGAGAGAACATATTGCATTTAGGAAATTGCTGTGAATTAGGACAGATCATATTAAATTGTTGTGATAAACAACCCTCAAATTTCAATGGTTTAACACACAAAAATTTATTTCTCACCTACACACTGTTTCAGGCAGATAAGCAATGGATTTTGCTCCACAATATCCCTTAGGGACCCATGAGGCCACTCAAAACATAGTAGAAAAAGAAAAGAAAACTCTAGAGAATCATGAACTTGCTTATTTCTGCCTCAGCTTGGACGTGACACACACATTAGTTTCCCTCACAGCCCGGTGACCAGAACTAGTCACATGGCTCCAACCACCTGCAATAAGCTGAGCAGAGTACAGCAGAAAATGAGGTATAGCATAAATGTTATTGCCTGCTGCATCTTGCATTTAGTTTAAAAAAGAATTAGGTTTTTAAAAAACAATGAAGGTAGAATGCATCAAAGTAAAAAGTCCTGATTCCTGACCTAGACCGTGGTGACTGGTCTGATTTTAACTTGATTCAGGTGAATTCTCGCTGAAGGATTTCTGGAGGGACTAGATCAGTTCTAGGCCAAACCAAGGTTTTGAACCTTTCTGAGCTGGTAGACAGAACCATATTTTCAGAGCAGACCTTCCGTAGGTCCAGAACTGAACCACTATGCTCCGTGGAACACAGATTAGCCTGGAGCAGGCCACACTTCTTGGCACTTGGGCCAGATAAAAGTATATTAAATTATACCTTCAGGGTATTTTATATAATTTCATTGAAAGTTTTTTCATAATATGACTGTGATAAATCAGTTTTAAAATAAAAATAGAAATAATATTTTTGTATTTATGTGTTTATAAATCTCTTAATGTTACAGACTGGGGGTTCTCCAAAAAATCCCCAGAGCCTGCAGATTAGGGGATGGGGAAAAGGGAACAGCTTTTAAGATGCCTTTGCATGACTATGGTAGTAGCTTAGTTTCTCAGTTATGCAAATGGCTTTGGTTCTTCCAAGGCCCCAAGTGGCTTTGAAAGGGCAAAGAGAGAACCATGTGTGATCCAGTGCAACATGGCACATGTTTTCCTGGACTGTATGTGAAGACTGATGACATCGTACCCGAGATCCTGAAGGAGACAGCTGACAGATAAGGGATGGGGAACTTCTGGGAATGTTTTTGGCTTCTAGCCTTTTGGGGAGCAAGGGGAGTGCTGGGTCCCAGGGGACAACAGGGCTCTGAGCTGAAGTGCTCACTGCCCTCCCCAGGTTGGAATATTGTAAATAAATACCTGTTTTCCTCAACACTAGTTGTCGGGTTTTACACCAAGGCACCACATGAAAGAACCCCCTTTCGCCCTGTAACAGTTTTGGCGATCCCAGATGAGACTAATGGAACCTGTAGACAAGTTTGCTCTGTAACATTAATAGGCTTTTTAATGGTAAATAATTAGAAAAAAATGCAAGCAATTCTAAAATTATACTTCTTATAGTACACTAATATTTTTTTCATTGATTTCATTGAGAGAGAGAGAGAAGAAAGGGGTGTGGGAGAGAGAGAAACAGAGACATTGATTTGTTGTTCCACTTATTTATGCATCATTGGTTGCTTCTTGTATGTGCCCTGACCAGAAATGGAACCTGCAACTTTGATATATCGGTTGACACTCCAACCAACTGACCAGGGACTACACTAGTATATTTTGATAGAATATTTCATATTCTAAAACTGTGTGTATAACTTTTAGTGTTAAAGGGGTTAACAAGAAGTTGGAGAGATTAGTAAATGGATTATTTGTATTAAAACCTCTTTTTACTAGTTTTGTGATTAATCCCATAGGAGTTTTTAAAGTGGTGTGCTTTTTTAAAATTCCAAATGTGTACCAAAATTTGGTTCTTAATCTTATTTTAACAACAAAGGCACAAAATACTTCCTAGTTACTTACCATTGGTCATTGCTATTCTGGTCCTGTTTTACTGACAAGGAAAAGTGAAGACCTGACAAGTTAGTAACTGGCCAAGGCATCAAGCTGGAATTTGAATCCAGGCTTACCAGTTTCAGAGCCCATAGATTTTATGCAGGTTTACTTGTTCAGTAGACAAGGAGAGTGTAAGCAGCAGGATAATTGACAAGAGGCTGAATAAGAAGTATTCTTTATCCTATGTTTCATATTTAAATCTGGGCCATCATGTAAATTTTTCAAAGAAATGCTCTTTATTTCCCTAATCTCCTTATGTGAGAAACGTTTTTGCTGCATGCCTTATAATTCGTTTGTAATTCCTGAACCACTGCAAGGATGGGTGGGCTGGACACATTAACAAGTCATAACATGAAATCAGCCATGACAGGCCTTTCTGTGTCCTGGCACCAACTTCCCACGAGTCAGAGAGGTGGCTCAATTTGTACTTCCAGTTTTTGCTGCCACCAGCCAGAGGAAAAAAATGTACTGGGAATACACTGTGCCTATCACTTAAAGACAAAACTATTTTAGTTTATTTTTAATAACATAATTATTCTATTAGACTAAGTTTTACAATGGGAAGTTCAATTCAGTAGTAGTGAACAGAATTTTTAGTAGCCTTTATTTTTTAGAGCAGCTTTAGGTTCACGACAAAATTGAGTGGAAAGAACAGAGTTCCCATATATACCCTTGTCCCCCATTATCAACATACTGCACAAGAGGGGAACATTTGTTACAACTGATGAACTTACACTGATACCTTATTATTGTCCCCAAAATATAATTTTTCAATTGAAAGATCTAATTGATTCCAAATGACCCAACCACACAATTGATGAATTCATTGTGAACATTCAGAATGAGCATTATCAAATGTAACCTTTAGTTAGAAATATATATTCCCAGTGTGATAATCAGAAAGTTCCAAAAGATTTCAATAGTGCTTTTTTTTCTTCTGGAAATAACTTTATAATTTTTGTGTTTTTCCCCTGATTATTTCTCATTGAAAATTAAAAATCCACTGGGGCAGGAAAGGATGGACTGGCAGGGTACCCAGAAGACAAGGCCTCTGTGCAGACAGACTCTAACCCTGATGAACCCAGAGCCATGTTCATTCTTATTGTCATAAGGTAATCACAGTGAATTCTCTCCACCAATGCAAGTTGGAAAACAGAAATTTGAAACTCAGTTTGGAACCAGCCGAAAAATGCCTTAGACATAGTAACATGAACAGTGAATATTTATTGATTAAATGGCATTTATACCATGTGTCAGGCACTGTGAAAGTCCTTTGCATATGTTATCTCATTTAATCCTCACCCACATCCTATGAAATAGGTATTTTAATTATTATCATTATCATTTCCACTTTACAAATGGGTAAATAAGGTCACACCAGACTGAAGAAATGCATGCCGGGATTTAAGTTTATTAGAGTAGGGCAACTGGATTAACAATCCTCAAATCATAGTGATGTAACACAATAAAGTTTGTTTCTTGCTGGAGCAAAGTGAAGTGTGAATGGTCCTCATTAGGTGGCTCTTTTGGGCAGCTCAACTCTAAGCACTGACTCGTACACAAGCCCCTTCCATCTTGTAGCTTGAGCATATTGCAGCTTCGAGATCTCCTCATCATCAACCAACCTCGAGTGATGGAAATAGAGTAGGGAAGACTGAATAGGATGATTCATGGCTAGACCTGAAAGTAGTGACACCATTTATGCCCACATTCTGTTAGCTAGAACTCAGTCTCATGGACTCACCTAGATGCCAGGGAACCTAGGAAATGTAGTTGAGCTCCATGTTCCAGAAGAAGAGACAACCTGTATTTCAGTGAATCAAAGAAATCTCACCATAGCAGATTCTTCTGACTCAAAACTTTCAACCACTAGAATCTGCTCTAACTGTATTCTTCTTCCCTAATCTTTGACCAGACAGAAACAATCAAGTCTCTCTGGGATTTAACACCATATGACATAAATCCATATGGGAGTTTAAACTACAACAAGAAATGGCATAATACAGCCATTGTGAGTCTGGGAACTGACTCTAAACCTGATGACCTCATTATTAACTAGGTTACCTTGGGGAATTTCTGAATGTCTGTTTTTCCTCATATTTTCCTTTGGGTGTTTCATAGATTGCTGTGATAATCAAAGGAAATAGATTATGTAAAAACACTTTGTGAATGGTAAAATGATGCACAAATGTCAGATGTTATGTTGTTATTGTTATTTCTTAAGTGTCAATATGACTGATATAGATAATAATCACTCTGTAATGTTGGAGAAGAAGAAATCATGGTAAATTGGGCTGGTTATAGAATGCTTTATGGGAGAGTTGACATTTAAATCTGACCTGGAAGGAAAAGCAGGGAGCATTGGACCACCGAACAAGTAGAAGCTGGAAGGAGCAGTATGCTGTGAAACACTGAAGAACTTCCTGTCCTTAAAGGCTTCGGAGGCTGGGGTCAGCAGGGACAAGTGAACTTCCAACTGCTGACACCTTTGACTCACTTCAGCCACCCATTGAGACATTTCTCCATGGGCCACTCACATTTCTGCATGTCTTCTTGCAAGTGAGGCACTGATTGCACTTCATTCCAGACTATAGGATTCCCTCACTTATTGCGGGTATTACGTTCTAGACCCAACCCCCCGCAATAGGTGAAAATCCATGAAGTAGGAACCTTAGATTTTAGTATTTATATATATTTTAAGGTTTTATACCCTTCCCGCACACTTATAAACCGTTCCCAGTCCTTATTAACCTTTCCCATTCCCTTATGAACCTTTTCCACACTTTTATAAACACTACTTACATTCTTAAACATATTCTACACTCTTAAACCTATGTAACTTTAACAACATGCATATACAGTACCACAAAATCCCATGTTGTGAAAAATCCATGATAAATAATTAAATATAATATTTTTAAAAATCCCGTGATACCATGAGGCCACGATAAGTGAACCGCAATATAGAGAGGGACTACTGTACCTGTTCAAAGATGTCGGACAGAGATAGTGTCCCTCTGGAATAAAGGGAAGGCATGCTGACTGCCCATTACAAAAGGTTCAGGGAAGGTGGCATCCATCTCCACCCCAGCATCATGACTGCTCTCAGACCCCTCGTGAAGCCCAAGATGGTCAAAAGGAGATTGAAGATGTTCATCTGGCACTGTCAGACTGATGTGTCAAAATTAAGCATAATTGGCAGAAATCCAGAGGCATCAACAACAGGGTACAGAGAAGATTCAAGTGTAAGATCCTGATGTTCAACATTGATCATGGCAATAACAAGAAAGTGAAACATATGCTGCCCAGTGGCTTCTAGAAGTTTCTGGTCTGCAATACCAAAAAGCTGGAGGTGCTGCTAATGTGCAACAGTGTTTTTCCAACCACTGCAAAGCCACTGAGGAAAGAGCAGCCCTGCTGGCTGTGAGTCACCAATTTTAATGCCAGGCTGCACAGTAAAGAAAATGAGTAGAGAGCTCATGAGAAATTTTATTTGCATTAAATAAAACTATAAAATTCTGCAAAGAAAAAAAACAAAAGATTCAGTGTCCCTAAGCTCAGAGTTCTTCATGTACAGGAGTTAACTGGCCCTTTTCACATAGTCCTGTGGAAAGCAGGTCTTTGCAAGCTGTCCTAAAATAATGCAGATACTCTAGCTACTACTATTGCTGTGATTAGTAAACTATTTTTGTCTCTGACCCAGGAGATTCATATCTTCTACCTGCATCTCTGCAACAGTACCAGGTTACTTGTTAACTTGCATGTAGGGTGAACCTCATACCCATTACAGTTCTTGACAGAACCTATCTCCGGGGGAGATTACACTGAACAATACCACATACAGTTGGAGTACTAAGTGTTGGGAACATGGAACCAAAAGGTACAGTTCTGGCCTGTAAGGAACCACCAATGTACAGATTAGAAGCTTACTGAGCTTGGTACTAGTATGTCCTTAACATTGTTGGAACTGAGGCAAAATGACATGATTAAATCAATTTTACCATAGGCTAATCAATATAAATAGGAGTTAAGTTCCTATGTCATCTCAGCAGCATTATAACAAAATGACATTGATTTGAGGACCTGTTGTAGTAGTGTTTCAGTGTAGCTACATCTCTAAGCTAGTGAACACACACAGAAAAGGTCAAACTCAAACTAATGCAACTCTAGCCTGACTGTGATTACAGCCTAACAGGGTGGAGACCATATGGTTTTAGTCCTGTGAGAATGTGTGTGTTCTCTACAGAAGGCAGGAGCTGAGGAACACAGAGGGAACCTGGAGACCTGAAGGCTTTAAAACAGTCCTCAGCTGCCATGAAAGGAGGTTGCTTTTAAATGGACTTGTTCTTTCTATAGCTCTTCCCTGGATAAAGTATTCTGAAGGATGACTTTCTATCCCAGAGATCAAAAGGTGTATCCGCTGTGCGGACATGTGGTAATGTTGGTGAGTGGGGTTTCCAGCTGTGGGGTTGCATCTGGGATGGGAGAGAAGGTAGGTGCTATGTTCAATGTGGGCACAACCAATAAACAGAACTGTACTGTGAAAACCAGGAAGTCACATCTAGATGGAGAAGGATCTAGAAGACTGTGATCTCTGAAACAGATTTGGTCTCACGTACAGAGCCAAGAATAGGTTTTTTAATATGTGGGGCTCTACCAGAGGACCTATGGCAGTAAGGGAGTGAGGAAGCCTGGCAGGCAAGGTACTTAGTAGTCTGGGCCTAGCAGGCAGTGCTAAAGGAGCTAAAAACAATTTAATAAATAAACTGGGTGTTCTAGGCTCCTCTGACAAACCTATCACTGAAATTTAATATGTGACAGCATAAAACCAAGTGCTTTACACATGTGGCAGGGGTGCGCTTGTTCCTTGGTACTGGGAGCAAGAATCCATTCATTCAACAAAAGTGTATTGGTAACTGTTCTAAGTGCTAAGAGTAAAGTGGCAAGGAAGGTAGATAAGAGTCCCTGCTCTATTTTGTTCTAAATGAAGTTAAATCTGGCTTTGAGCCACTCAGGTTAAGGGAGATGAGAAATTCCAAATCTGTCATGTTACTCTGGGGACAGGGGGATTTATTAGGACTGTTTGCACCTTCCTGGGATCCTACACATTCCAGAATATTCTGAGATGGACCCACTGATCTTCAGACCATATTAGCTACCACAGCTGGGTGTTCATGGTCCAAGTCCTTATGGTCCCTTGCTCAGGTCACCCCTAATATTTACAGGGCCTAGGACAAGAGCACAAATGGAGGTTCATATACCTTATGTTAAATGTCTTAAAGTTATAAATCAAGCTGAAAAACTGTTAAATAGATCCTATCATTTTATCCTGGCAAACATAACTTCATAACAAGCTGGAAGGCTTAGTTTGAATTTAGAATTTGGGAGTTTCTTGGTGTTCTGAATGTGGCAGTGTACATAAAGGTGGCCTCTGATCCTAGCTGTGACCTGTCCTCTTTCTTATCCCAGCCCAGCTCTGTCCTTTACAATAGGGAACTTTCGTGTGTGTGTGTGTGTGTGTGTGTGTGTGTGTGTGTGTATGTGTGTATGGTCCAATTTGCACATCCAAGCTCTGTTCCCCAATGCTTACCCTTACAAAAAGATCACATATTAAATGTTTCTCAAGTGAGGATGTGCACGCACAGGCATGGCTGCCTTCAGTAAGATGGAACCTGGGAAAAGTCTGGCGCAGGACCTGGAAGCAGTTCAAAGTCATTTGGGCTGAGAATTCTGGGATTTCAGGTATGTGGAGCATAGTCTAAAAGGTGAGGCGTTGACTCTGGGTGCGTATGTCCTTTGCAGATTTCTTGCCCCATAAGGAAGCATGTTGCCTATGGAGAACCAGTGCAAAATCCCTTTAAAGTATGGGACCCAGGGTGAGATCTTATCTTCTCCACATCTATAGGCGGTATTGCTCTTGTGGGTAGGTGATTCCACTACTTCGGAGCAAAGCTCGGGCCATTAACATAAAATTGAAAACCTTGAAGTCTAGTGGCTCCCGTCCATCTTGTGCCCTGAGATGCAGCACACTGATGAGTCTGCAATCACCATCAGAGGCCCTGTATCCAGCTACTGTTTGAGAGTACAGCACATGTCCCTGACTCTTGAAACCCATAAATATATTCCTCGAAACATGAGGAGATGTTCCTAAATAGTTTCCCTTACTGTTGGTTCATTTTTTTTTTCTCCTAACCCTTGGTGTCTCCAGCCGCTTGGGACAATCCAGCTGTTTCATCTCCAAGACTAAAACAAAGGACCAAAGATTGTGTTCTGGGTGTCAGGAAACTTTTAATTTTGGCCCTGCAACATTAAAGCTATTGAATACTCCCTGAGGTAAACTTGGCTACTTTCCTTGAAGGGGAAGTCAAAAATACCTAGAACAGCCTGAGCAAGATACAGATCAACCTCTCAAACAGTTGCTCCACCAAATACATATTATCTCATTCATTTCTTTACAGCAGTCTTGTTGAAGAAATGAAGCAAGCTCAGGAAGATTAAACAACTTGCTGAAAGCCATAGAAGAAGGAGGAGAACAAGAATTTAGTCCCACAAGAATTTAGGTCTACATTCTTTTCTCCATCTACACTCCCATTTGCCACACCTAAGAGTTTAAAGAAGTTCAGCAACAAATCTGGGAAACTGCCTGCCACAGTGTATAATCCTGGGTAACTTCCATTCTTTAGAATGGATCCTGAGATTTGTGTTTTGAGATTCCAGATGCAACAAGAGAGGAACTGGAGCCTGATAGAGGGCACATTTCTGTTTTGTGATCTTGTAGCATTTTAGCAAAGGGTGGACTGTCTGAGGCACAGCACTATGCCTCAGACATATTGCATTATGGATTTAGTTCCAAAAAGCCACTAAGATGCTCAGCAAAAATGCCAGACATTATAAAAAAAATAAAATTAGACAAATATCACTTGTAAATAGAATAGAATTGATTGTGAAATGCTGTTTGGTCATTTCTGATTGTTTGCCATCCTCTTGTTTCCTACTCATTATCACCCTACTCAGAAAAGATGTGTCCCTGTAACGGATGGGGAAGAAAGACTCCCAGGTCTAGTTTTGTTGATGGTTTTATATTGCTCACTATGAGTTCAAGAATAACTGTAAACTTTTAAATCATGGAACACAAAACATTTTCCCATTATTTTTAAGCTATCAAACCAGATCCTAGTTGCCTGACACCCTTAAAAAGGGAGCAGGGAAAGTAGGGCAGGGAAAGGGGATAGGAGCTAAGCACCAGTATAATTCCCTGAAACTGATCCTGTTGGGGAGCTGTGGTTTATCCAGTTGTGAGGCAAAGGAGCTGGGCTTTCCTATCCAGGCACCAGCCATCAATGGCTATGGTCCCGAGGGTAACTATGAATTTCTGCAAATGCTGGAAAAGCAGCTTCATTAGAAGCAAAGCAAACGGAAGTTGGGAGATAGACCCCAGAGCCTATCAAAAAGGATCAGAGGAGCTGTGAGTGGTAGGTACGTGGACAGCATCAGCTGTGTCAGACACCATTGATTCTATAGATTGTAATTTTTTAATTCTAGGTTCGAGAATCTTGATCAGCAGACAAAAGGTCCATAAATAACCAGTAGTGGGGGAGGAAGAGGTTCTCAGGTGATTTGAACTGCTAGAGTAGCCTAGGGAATTCAAACAAACCCCTGCCCAAGCTTCTGGGGAAATCAGACAGGCAGGAATATGGTTGTAATTCCCAATATAGTATAAAAAAAAATCTTTAGGCAGTTGATCAATAAGTATGTGCACCAGCAGTACAAAACATTTAAACAACTCAGGCAGTCCTTAGCTTACACCAAACATAGTTGGATAAATGAGATTCACGTGCGTGAAATAAGTATGCGCAACAGTGACACTGTAATTAGAGACTCTTGGATTCTGAGAAAAAGAGAAATAGACTTCCTTTGTCTACACTTCTTCAGAGACTCATAGTATGGGTGGTGATTAAGGTGAGATCAAGCCCATGCATGCTTGCAGCCTTCAACCAATGTTAGTGACGTCTTTGTGTCAGACAGTAATTGTGGAGGGCTGAGGGCTGTGGGAACAGATTTCAAGATAGTGTCATAAGTACAATGATAAAAGGTGCACTTTGGTAGATTATTTCAGCACTGTTTGTGTTTTTTAGTAGAAAGCTCAATTGCTGTATTTTGTTGACTCTAAGATGCCATGACTTGTAAGATTTTTTATTGTTTTATTTCATATTAAGAAAGAACGTCCCCCACTAGTTTTACTGCAATAGTGTCCATGGTATGACATACCCCAATTGCAGAACTGTTATAATGTGAAGTAAACGTTCATTTTAGAGTTGATAAAATGGGATTACAAGAGACATGAATTGGCTTAATCCTCATCTCTGGCTATCCTTTGCTTTTAGAGGATAGACAGAAGAGTGCCTATTTTTCCCTTTCCATAGTTCTTGGTGTTGTCAGTCTCTGCATTTCCAAAGGAGAGAGGAAAACTGATAACAAGAAGGCCTTTGGTTTCTCTCACTTCTAATTAGAACTAACTCAGTAGTATAGTGGAGACCAATAACAGTATTTGAAATTATTGCTAATATTGATCAGGCACTGAGTATGGATCCAGAACTGAGCTAATTGCTTCTTGCCCATAACTTAATTTAATTCTTATTTAATCCATTGAGCAAAGGAATTAGTATCTCTATTTTACTGATAGGTAAACTGAGATTTAAAGAGGTCACATAGCTACAAAGTATCTGTGATGAGATTGTAATGCAGTCTTTCTACCTCCCAAGTTTATGTTTTTAACCACTGTGTCAGTAAGTGATCAGATAAAACCTGATTTTCTGCAAAGGAAAAAAAAATGAAAACATTTTATTTCAGTCAGCATTAACCAGTAACGTCTTTTTCAGGGATCTTTCAAAAAGCAAAACACGGTTATACTGACTAAAGAGAATACTTGAGTGACCCATCTTAAACTATGACTATATTTCTGATGTCACTATTGCATAACTAGTCTTTATACAGTTTTGGGGAATTATACTGCTGGATAATGGATTTTAAATTGCATGTCTAAGTAGACTAAGAAGTCTGTAGTTAGTGGGTTATATTTAAGTGACCACAGAATAGATAAGGTGCCCAATTAAAGAGTACATTTCTTCCAAACCCCTAATTTGTGTTAGGATATTCAATTACCACCCTCTGTGTGCAGGCATGAATTTTGATCCAGCAGCAGTGAAGTCAGACCCAGAAGTGTGCAGATTCAAAATTATTTATCAGCAAGTATTATTTAACCCACACTTGACACAACTGTTTGCTTTCACAGACAATTTGGGTTATTTCAGTTTAGAAGAGGTTTGCTAATCCTTGATTAACCTGAAGTCCGTCGTCGGCAGCCGTCTGTCTCGAGAGACGATGGTGTAGCTTCTTAAGAGTCTATCTGCACCGCCGAGAATGGCTGTGCAGTCCAACTCGGGAGTGACACGGTATCTGTCTCCTCCCGTGTTGAATCGACATCTTGTGATGACGCTGGAGTGTCCTCTCCAGTGAAGCTGAAGCTACAGAGCCTGGGCAGGGTGATATGGAGGGTCTGCTGTTGCCCATGCAGCAGACCCCCCCTCTCTTCGCAGCTGAAGGGCCCAAGGGAAAGACGGAGTCAATACAGCTTGGCTTCAGGTGCGCCGCAGGAGTTGCCGGTGTTGACTACAACGTCAAACCGCCTTAGGGACTCCGGCTCCGGGTTTTCTGTCGGGGTTTACTCCCTTAGCCTTTCCCCTGAAGAGGTATGCCGCAAGGCAGCGGAGGTTTTTTGGAGTCAGAGTTTTCCTTCTCTGATGTGCCCTGACTGGAAGATCGAACCAGCGACACTTAGCTCGCAGGCCGACGCTCAATCCACTGAGCCAAACCAGCCAGGGCAGATTTTCTAAATATGTATCCCTATATACAGTGATATGCAGTACATTAGAAACTCAACAAATTCCCATTTTACTTAAAGGTCACAGTCAACATTTGCCTGAAGTAATGAGTAGAATTTTAGGATAGAAATATCAGTTTCTAGCATCTTGATGAGTTTAGTTGATCCCCCTAGAAAATGGACCAGCAATTCTCAAAATTTTGGGTCTCAGGACCTCTCTACTCTTTTCTTTTTAAAGATGCTATTTATTTATTTTTAGAGAGGGGGGAAGCGAAGGAGGAAGAGAGAAAGAGAAACATCAATCTAATGGAAGAAACATCCATCAGTTGCCTCTTGCACTTCCCCAACCACAGACCTGGCCCACAACCCAGGCATGTGCCCTGACTGGGAATTGAACCGGCAACCTTTCCATTTGCAAGACAACGCCCAACCCACTGAGTCACACCAGTCAGGGCAGGACCTTTATACTCTTAAAAAAGATTGAGGACCCCAAAGAACTTTTGTTTATAAGGGTTATTATCTATCACTATTTTCCAAATTTGAAATTAAAGTGGAGAAATTTTTAAATAATTTATTAATTTACTTAAAATAATAACTCTTACATGTTAATATCAACAACATATTTTATAAAAATAACTCTATTTTCCAAAACAAAAAATTTTGTGGGAAGAGTGGTATTATTTCACATTTTAAAAGTCTCTTTGATATCTGGTTTAACAGAAGACAGC
The DNA here is from genome assembly GCF_987537825.1 of Furipterus horrens. NCBI lineage: Eukaryota > Metazoa > Chordata > Mammalia > Chiroptera > Furipteridae > Furipterus > Furipterus horrens. The sequence goes on from NW_028327173.1 coordinate 155,811,196, forward strand.
TGAATTCTCATATTTGCTTCAGCATTCAGTCTTTTATGATAATGCAAATCATGTGAGCTCTGCAGAACTCCAATATTTATTCATGAGAGTATGAATGTTTTTTAAAAAGGCAAATGATATCTTAGTATTATTACAAAAATGATTTGACTTCATGAACTTCCTATAAAGGTACTGGAGCCTCCAAGTGTCCCTCTACCACGCTTTGAGAACCACTGAACAGGTAAAATGGGTTATTTGTAGTTCAAAGCTACTATTTGTAGAGCTAAAACAATAACAGATAAGATGACCAAAATTCTTTAAGAATTTTTATTACCTTTTATTATTATTCTGGTAAAATATTTAATAAAATTTACCATTTTAACCATTTTAAGTATACATTTTAGTGATATTAAACACATTCACATTATTGTGAACCATTACCACCACCCACCTCCAGAAAATTTGTGCTCATGAATCTATAACGCCCTCCTCCCCCATATTGCACCTCTCCCCCAGCCCTGGAAAAAACCAACTACTCTACTTTCTGTCTCTATACATTTAACTATTTCTAGGTACCTCATGTAAGTGGAATCATATAGTATTTGTCTTTTTGTGATTGGCTTATCTCACTTGGCACAAGGTCTGCAAGGTTGATCAACATCAGAGCATGTGTCAGTCAATTCTTTGTAAGCTAAATAATGTTCCATTGCACATATACACCACATTTTTAATCTATTTATCTAATGATAGACATTTGGGTTGCTTTCACCTTTTGACTATTGTGACTAATACTGTTATGAACATTGGTCTACAAATGTCTGTTTATGTCTCTGCTTTCAATTCTTTTGGGTATATATCCAGAAGTGAAATTCCTGGATTATACAGTAATTTTATGTTTACTTTTTTTTGAAGAACTGTTATATGTATATATATGTCAAAATTTTTCAAACAAATTTTATTTATTTATTTTTACAGAGAGGGGAAGGAAGAGAAAGAGAGGAAGAGAAACTTTGATTTGTGAGAGGATCAGCAATTGGCTGCTTCTCACATGCCCCCAACCAGGGACCTGGCCTGAAACCCAGGCATATGCCCTGGCTGGGAATCGAACCAGTGACCTTTTGTTTTGCAGGCTGGCACTCAACCTATGAGCCACATCAGCCAGGGCAATGTCAAAATTTTTAACACTGCTTATTTCCTGCTAAAATTTTTAAAATACATTTTTTGTAATACTGAAATCCTTATTTTCTTTAGATTTTGTCCAATAACTAACAAACATTCAAGGAAGCTCCCGGATTTCATATATAATATAAAGAATTATGAGTTCTCTGAAAGACAGCTTTTTTGGAGCCCCAGATTTCAAGGAGCTCTTAAACTAAATTAGAACATGCAAGCTAAATTCTAGTAAAAGAATAAAAACAAAAGAGAAGAAATAATATTTATTCAGTATTGAGTATGTTCCAGGCACCATTCTAGGTACTGGTGATACAGCAGTGGACTTAATGAGGTCCTTGCCCTCAAAGGTGTGCTATAGCTTATTACGAACGTTCTGAAACAGTGATCCTCAGACCATGAGTGATTACAGTATCATCAGGTGATCTGGGCCTGACAGAAAAATCAACTGCTGGTGTTCATGCCAGTGTCTGCCCTTCACCATACTGCAACATTGGGCAACCTTGAGAGATGGTCCCAGTAGCGTCCTGTCCACCCAAGAATTTAGGGAGAGATACCCACAAAAGGCTAAATACCTATGCTTGCCAACATCCAGAACTCCAAGGGCCAGAGGAGATGTTTTCAAATGTTCTTTCTAGAAAGAACAAAGGAACAGAAATAGTAAAGAAAAAAGAAAGCTTGTCAGAGAGAAGGAGTGGGCAATGATTCTAGATATGTCTGTGGTCCCTTAGCTTGGTGGTCGCTAGGTGAACCTGGGCTGTGACTTGTCCTCCAAGGTCTGGGCAGATGGGGGGTAAGGTGGGCTCAGTTGACTGCCCATGGCTAAGTAACAATGGGTTCACAGTGGAAATGGTGTCTTTATCTAATAATTATGGGAGAAGAAGCTGTTAAAAAAACCAAATACTTCTTCCTTTTCTCCCCCACCCCCATTTTTCTTATCTTACTAGCCTTCTTTTACCCTCAAATTAACATGTACTAATATGCAACTGCCTATTTGAGTACAATGACTTTTTTGTGCAGATATTCTCCTGTAATTAATTATTCGTGTCAAAATATCTCAGTTCAAAACATCTTTGCCAAAGAAGAACTTTAAAGTAAAAAATAATATTGATTTACATTTGTTTCTTTCAAGTGCAAAGTCAGCAGGATTTGTATGAATTTGAAGAAGGTGAAGAAGCAGTGAAATATAAAATCTATGATTTGTTTTGCTATTCTTCTGAGGTGAGGAAATAGATCTGAACACTCAATAGATCCTATACAATGAAAAGCTATCAATATGAAACAACAAAGCCCTCTCTAATTGTGACTTTTTAAAAAGACTTTATTTCTCTATTTAGAGAGAGGGGAAGGTAGGGGGAAAGAGTGGGAGAGAAACATCAACATCCACAACCTACACATGTACCCTGAATGGGAATCAAACCAGTAACCTTTGGCTTTGCAGAATGAGGCTCAACCAACTGAGCCACGCTGGCCAGGGCTTCACTCTGACAATTTGTATACTCTATTGAACCTAAACACAAAGGATGGATTGGAATGATGCAAAACCTTCCAAGACTTACAAATACACATTAAAAATTTCGTAAGAGAAGCCTTTGATTGTTTATTATTTATCTTGGAAGATACACTAATGTTACAACAAGTAAGAAGGTATCATTGATAGTAATGAGCAGTACAAATCACACTGCAGGGGAAAAAAAAAAGAGGATAGTATTGTATGAGAATGAAAGTAAAAAAACACAGAAAAAAATCTTGAAGTACATTTTTTATTATCAGTAAGTTTCATGACTTGACAATGTAGAATGAGGGCACTTTATAGGCTGTGGTCAGAGAAGGTGCATGTCCCTTTTCCCATATCTCCCATGATACAGAGGATGATTTTAAGTTTCTGATATGGTCTATTTCAGCTATTCAGTGTCAGGCTATAACACGTGGCTAGTCTTCTGGCTATAATGCCCACCAGCATGATAGGAGAAGCCATTCTCAAAAAAAATAAAATAAAATAAAAAGAAAGATTATTTCAAACAATTTAGTTTTAGAATTGTGCCTTTATCTCAATAAAGCTGAAATGTAAAAAAAGAAGAAGAAGAAGAAGAAAAGAATCAATGATACCTTAACAAAAACCATGCAAGCTGGGTCCACTGTTGCAGTGAGGATTCATTAATTCATTCATCCATTCATTTACTTACTATTTCCATATTTATTATTTGGCACTTGCTATGGGCCATGCACTGTAGTAAGCCCTGAGTATATAAATAGTGGTGAACAAAACAAACCTTGACCCTGTCCTTAGATTTGTCTCTTGCTGTTCCGAATTTACTTATTAATTCTGTAATGATATTGCTTTGGCCCTGTGCCAGTTATTAAATACTGTCGCTTGCCTCCACACCCCCTCTTCTATACTCCTGTTTTGTGGTACTGGGGCCGGGAGCATGTACACCACAGTTTTGCTTTGCCAGTTTCACCCTGTTGCGTACTTCCAATAGGGAGTGTCAGAGAGAGGCTGAAAGGCTGGAGGAGAGAGAAAGGATTTTCTTCTTCTTTCCTGTTGATTTCCTGCTCTTTTCAGTGGCATCCAACCTCATTTCATCATGCTGGCCATGTCACTTGGATCCAGTAGCAACAGAGTTTACACAGACCAGTTTACAGTCACGGTGTGTTTTAGCACTTGCAGAACTAGCCTCATCACAGCTCCTTGAAGACTCCAGGCCAGCTGGCCTATGCTCCGTTTTCCTTTTCAGTTCTTCAATATGTAGTTAACAATTCTTTAATCCCCTCAGCTAAAATAACTACTATGGTTTCTGGCTCATGATCGGACCCTGACTGATACAGCCTTAATTTGTCCCCTAAATTCTACCACCTCTCTGTTTTACATAACTCATTTTGTCATTTTATCATTTTGTAATAAATTTCTATTTTATAATAAACATGCTAGCACAAAGAACTCTTGCATTTTTTTCTATTCTTGTTATATTTTCCAGATTGCATTTGGTGTACCACGTTCCTTTCCATATTACTCTTTTTCTTGGATGACTATATTTGCACAGTTGCTATGTTTTTAAAATTTTGTTCATGCTTAATGTTTTTCATAAATTTTCTTTCATTCTGCTTATGCATGACATGAACAGCCCTCTTCTTGATATGTTTTTCTCTGATACAGTATGAGTAAATCTGTCTTGGCATCCTTTCTGCCTATCTGATAAGTGTTCATCTTTTTCTATAGCTAGTTTGAAGATTAATATAAGGAACAGATTTATTAAGGTCCATGAAATGAGAAATGAATGAATGAAAACTCAGAAGTCTCTTACTGCTGGGCTATGACCTTTCCTAATTTCAGAAGTTTCTGTACAAATATAAATTATGTTGAACAGAGTATAGCCATGTTTTTATTTTTTTAAATGGACATTTAAGGACAACTTGTATTAAATATATAACTAAGTAATGTTCATTAAGAAACTTTGAGGGTTTTTTTTAGGTTGCAAAAATAATGTAACCTCAAGATTAAGGAAAAATTGTATCATACAACCTTATTCTCCTTGCTACTGCTGCTAATTGGACCACAGCTGTTGGACATTGGACTTTGTTTAGAGATTTATAATGTAGTCTTGTGTAAAAGCTCTGCCCAACAAAGACCCCCAATATTACACAGCGGATGTCCAGAAACAATCAGATACTCTTTTGGGGGACATTTGAACTGAGAAGAAGAGAAACAATTTAGTAGTATTAGGAGTAGTAGAAGCAGAATTAGAGTATCACAGACTTCTTAAAAGCAGAGTACAGACTGTAATCATGAGGTTGATGTTGCTTTGGTAATGACAATACAACTTAATGCTTTATACCTTAAAACTTTCCAGTTCTGGAATTATGTCATCCTTATACGCCATGCTATTATGTCTCAATAAAACACCATTATTATTGTGGCTTGAAACTTGAGTATAACTTACGAAGACATTTAACTTGTTTCTGGTTTTTCCACTATTATATATGGACAACTTCATGCACATAGCTTTAATCTTCTGTAAAATTATTTCTTAAATTATTCCTAATTACAGCCTCAACTCCCCAAAGTAGTCTTAATTTATATTTCAGAAATATATATTATAGGTTTTGCTATCTATGTTGTCATATTAATTTCAAAAAGGATTGAAAAACTTTATCAGCAAGATTTGAAGATGGATTTCACTATAGTCTGATGTGTTAATTTGGGGGGTTAATTTTGTATATATATTTCATTTACCTCAAAGCTTTCTTAGTTTGCATTTCTTTGATTTCTATCAAATGTTGAGAAAAATTTGATGAACTTTGTGTGGACCCAAAAATCCATATGGCTGATTAATTATCATTGAAGGGTAAGGGCAAAAGACTTTCAGATATGCAAACGCTAAGAGAGTTTATCATCCATGGATATTTTATGAAAGAACTACCAAAGAGTATACTACAGCAAGGAGAATGAATCCAGGAGGAGGGAGACATGGAGAATTACTGAATTTAGGGAAAATCATCGTTGAATTTTAAAAGGTATGTAATTTTCAATTTACCTTTGGGAAATACATTTCTATTTAATGTCAAGTCCAATGTTAAAAGACAAATTCTTGCGTCTGAAAATGATTCCAGTAGACAGTGAAGTTATAACTGTCATAAGATGGATCAAGAACATTTGGTTTTCTTAAATAATGCTCAGACTTGTACCACAAGTATCACAAACTCTTAAAAATAAAAATTATATATTCACACAGTCATAATTAAGCCTATAGCTAGGGACTGAGTAAAAATAATGGTCACTTCTAATTTGGACTTGCCTATTATAAATTCCAGTAAATGTTAATACCTGAAGTGAGACAGACTTGCCCGTATTAATCAAGAACAAATGACTTCAGTCGCTAAACATCCTAAAGTTGGTCTGAAGTGAGCCTATTCTCATTACTTTTGACTTTTTGTAACCTTTCAACTTCTTTTTTGAATTAAAGGGTTTGAAGAAGACTACAATACTTATTACTGTAAACCTATATTTCTGTGGTTGTAATGAGTATATTAGGAGTTCTGAGGTTGACCTCAACTGTTAAATACCTTATCATTTGATATCTCATTTTGAACATGGTATTTTTTACTTGCATCTGCCATTATAATTTTTTTTTGTATGTGGTCAGGTGAGTTACTTCAAGGTGAAAACAGTTGCTCAAACGAGTGTTAGTCGTTTTGTGTTAAGCACAGAGCATTTACTCAAATAATTTAGAAAATTTTAGTTGACTTAAGAAACAGTGTCCTATTTGCCTGATGCTGCAGTTTTTGTTTTTTTATTTTAAATTTATTTATTTAATTTTAGAGAGAGGGGAAGGGAGGGAGAAAGAGAGGGAGAGAAACATCAAAGTGGGAGAGAAACATCAAATTGAGAGAGAAACTTGAATCAGCTGCCTCTCAAACAACCCCAGTTGGGGACCTGGCCATAACCCACGCATGAGCCCTGTCTGGGAATTGAACCAGTGACCTTTTGGTTTGTAGGTGGGCACTCAATCCACTGAGCCACACCAGTGAGGCCTGATGCTGCAGTTTTTAACCATGACATCTCCCAGGATGCTGATGAGGAGGCATGAATTTAAGACATGGTACCAATCCAAGTGGAATCTACAATCTGTTGGGGAGATGAGATGTGGGAAACTGAATGGGGCCAGTTTATAGTCATTCCTACTGACATATTTGAGCAGCTTGGACTAGATTTGATAGGGACTGAAGATGTGGTGACTTTCCAGAGTAAGCAAGTGATGTGTGCCAAAAATAATGTTTCAGAATAATGTATGTATAAAACTGAACATTATCTTATGATCTTTGCAATTGCTGCCAGTTTTTTATGATCCATATCAAAGTTATTTACCTATTGTGAGAATTAACTTCAACAGATATTTAGACTATATTCTGGAGTCAGTCCGTCATTCAGCATGCTTGTGGCCTGCCTTCCCCACCATCTGTTAACATGCTCTTTGAAATGCAAATTTTAATATAAGCCTATCCAAAACATAATTAGAAAGATAACATTGTAATCAAAATAATAAATGCAATATAAATGATTTCTTCTAAGTCAACCTTTTTGGCAAAAATCTGCTTTTTCTTTTTTTTCTTTGGCATTATAAACCACTCTCTTTTATGACTTCTTTATGATACAACACCATCCTGTTTTTCATATTTAATTATGAAAATAATACAAGGAAAATATCATTGTGATCTTGTTGCGGGAAGGGTTTCTTAAACAAGATACACAAAGTACAATCCACAAAGCAAAAAATCAGAGCTCTGTATGGCAGTATATGTTATCCACTACACTGCTTCAGGGGGATCATTTACATAGATCTTGATGTGAATGCCTCCCCTGGAGCTGTGAAAAATGAGTTGATTGGACACCATAAACAAACAAGGTGGAGGATAGAGTGAGAGATGGTACTTTCAATGTCTAAAGCCAACTAAGAATTAATATCTTGAACAGCATATTTAATAGTAATATGATGTGAGTCACAAATGTAATTTTAAGTTTTCTAGTAGCCACATTATAAAAGGTAAAAATGAACATGCAAAACTAAACAATATATTTATTTGCCACAATATAATCATTTCAACATATAATCAACATAAAATTATTATTTTACATGGTTTTTGTACTGAGTCTTTGAAACTCAGTGTGTATTTTACACTTACAGTACCTATCAGTTTGGATAATCACATTTCATGTACTCAATAGCTCCTGTCTGAATAGTTAATAGTTAGTGGCTATTGGCTATTGGCTACTGTACTGAACTGTACAACTCTAGAACATAGGTGATACTCCTGAAAATCAAAAAATAAAAGGAAATAATAGAAAAAAACGAGGAAAGGATACAATCAAGCAGTAGATCAAGGGAGAAATCTGAAATCTGAAGAGATATTCATACTCATTAGGAAAACAATTGATTTCAATCAATAAGATACAACTTTATATGCATCAACTTGGCAAAAATTAGATATTACCAACTATCAGTGAAATGTGTAGAAATGGGAACTCTCATAATCTGCCAGAGGAAATGTAAACTGTTACAGCAGTTTCTAAAGAACACTTCAGAAAAAAACTAAAAATAAAATGAAGAGCACTTTGGCTTTCTCATGAGTACATCAACATGATTTAGTGAGTGAAAAAATAACAGTGACTTTTACAGAATAATGCCATTTATTTACATTCAAACACACAAACTCCACAAAACCCCACATATTTTACAGAAATACCATGTACACATTAGATGACATTTCTCTTTCTATAACCCATAGTTTCTTTGCTTATCTCAGTTTGACATTCCAATAAACTAAGAAAATCCTTACTACAGATTCTGTGCTTTAGCTAGTATCTCAGAACTTGGTAAGGTTGTCTTCAATGTCTCTATCTAGGTTGTTGGTAAAAACATGAAAGAGAACAAGGCTAACGATCAGATGTATGGATAGGATATTAATTAGCCATGAATCACTTAATGATTTACATTTCACATATTTTCCAAAATGACATTGTGAGAGTCTTTGGGAAAAGCTTTGCTGAAATGAAGATACACTAAGAAATCTGTGCTATTCCCCTGACCTACTAATCTAGTTGCCCTACCAACAAGAAAATGGGTTATTTTGTCATGGTTTGTTCCTAGTGAATCCCTGTCAGCCATGTACCTTTTCAAGTGTTCACAAACCATTTAATAATCCATTCTAGACTTTTCCTGACCAGTCCCAAGTTGTGCAATTTCCAGAAGCTGTACTTTTTGCCTGTTTGAAAATTGGAAACTTGAACCATTTTCAGCTTCATAATACTGCTTATCTTCTCTGTGAATTTTTTTAAAAAACTTAATTTTTATTTTTAGAGAGAGGGGAAAGGAGGGAGACAGAGAGGGAGAGTAACCCAGTGTGGGAGATTAGTTGCCTCTGGAAAGCCCCCAACCTCCAACCAGAGACTTGGCCTGCAATCCAGGTGAATGACCTGACTGGGAATCAAATCTGCAACCTTTCACTTTGCCTGAGGGCACCCAGCCCACTGAGTCACACCAGTTGTTGATAACAGACTGTGAGGACTGCACCTTGGAGCATGCTTTGTCTGAGCCCAGGCTTTAGAACAACTTTAAGGCAATTGCATTTTCTCTGACTCTTTACCAACGTCAGCGGCAATATCCTTACCACCTCTCTTTCCCCTCAATTTGCATTTTAGTATGTATTTTTTAATTATGGAAATTATATATAAAACTATTCAAATATTACAAAAATGTACAAAGGAAAAGTAAAATTCTCCTTCCCAGTCAATCCTGGTGTTAACTGATTTGAATGTACCCTTCTAGACAGTTTTCATGCACTAACAAACATATTCTTATATAATTTTATAATGAGATCATACCTTGCATGCTGTCTGTAACTTAGATTTTTTAACCTAACAATATGTCATTAACATTGCCTGTGTGTGTCGTATAGAGAGCCATCTCATTTTTTTCAGTATGTACACGGTATTCCTTTGTAAACACTGTAAAAACGCACTCTGATACATACACCTTTCTTTATCCACCTGTTTTTCTACAGGCTGCTCCTTGAGACTAAAGGGGAACTACTCAGACAAAGGGAGGAAGGGCTCTGCTCTGTCCCAAGTTCATAGTCATGTATCTAAAACGGCAATTTATGGTTTATGATTGCTTTCGCATTTCATTTGATCTTCACAAAGTCTGTGAAGTAGATAGGCCAGGCAGTTAAATTATCCCATTTTATAAAGTCTCAGAGATATTAAATGACCTGACTCATGTGTCACAACAACTTAGGGGCAGAGTGAGGTTAAAATCCACGTCTTCTGTCTTCTAGTCCACTGCTGATTACAACGGAGACAGCTGCTCTGTTGCCTGCCTGTGGGAGGAGAATAGAACTAACTGAAAAAAACCTGTGTAGTGATTCACAGGGATCTGGGGATAATGGTTGTCAGGAATGTGCTGTGTCAGTCAGTTGGTGTCACATGGAGCAGTGTTGGTTTGGGTAGTTTTACTATATGGGAAGAAACAAGAGAATGGAAGTCTTCTCACGTGCTTCTTAAGCTGATCAATGATTTCCGCCTATGCAGTAGAGACAGTCATAGTATGTATATGCACTTACATTCTTAAAATGTAAGGCTGGAATTCTTAACCCTGTTTGCACATTGGAATCACTTGGAGAGCTTTAAGAAATAATTACCCGGGAGGCCTCAAATCCCAGAGAGTCTGACTCCATTGTCTGGAAGAGGTGAGCTTCTCGGATGATTCTAATACACAATCAGGATTAAGAATCACAGAGTAGAAGGGCAACCTAAATTGTGAGTGAAGTTAAGCTTTATTAAGTTTCTGGAAAGAAAAATTATCCCTTTTCCCTGTAAGTCTGCCCCATCAGAAGGGTTTCCAACTCCTTAAATTTTTAGACCTTTCCACAGCATAGGGCCACATACCTAGACGTTTGTTGATCAATTGGGCTAGTAGGTAGTGGAAGGTTCAGCAGTCAGCCAACAGAGAAGAGGAAGGAAACAAAAAGCCTCTATTCTGAGAATGGGGGGTGACGGGGAGAAGTATCACAGAGTGGAAAATCAAACTTTTCTTCCTAAGGGAAATTCTGTAAAGCAGTGGGACTTTTCCTTTTGAGTAGACAATAGCCATTAGGAGTCAGGGACACTGGTAAGCAATCTTCCCAGGGAAGGGGGCAATTGTCGTTTCTAGGTCTCCACAAGTCCTGTTTAACCCCATGTTCACCTTGAGGGCTAAAGCAGTAACTCATCCCATTTCAGCTCCTGCTATAAGGGATAAAGAAGCCAGTGACTCTCAAACCAGTAGGAGATAATTAACAGGTGAATCATGGAAAAGGGGCAAGGAAATGACATGCTGCAGCTCCTCACTGATATCTTGATATCTCTGGGATCAAAAGGAGGAAGATTGTTGTCACCAAACACAGAGAAATGGTAAGATGTAGCTAGATAACTTTGCAAATAAGTTGGAGAAAAACCTATAACTACATTACCCTTAGTTAATCACCCCCTGAGCTAAGTAGTTAATCGTGTTAGATTGTGAACCCAGATTAACTAGTAATGGAGAAAAGGGGGAGAAGAAAAGGGGAGGGGAAAGTAATCGCATTAGAGAGGGGAACTCGTCGGCGGCGGCAGCCGTCCGTCTCGAGAGACGATGGTGTAGCTTCTTAAGAGTCTATCTGCACCGCCGAGAATGGCTGTGCAGTCCGACTCGGGAGTGACACGGTATCTGTCTCCTCCCGTGTTGAATCGACATCTTGCGATGACGCTGGAGTGTCCTCTCCAGTGGAGCTGAAGCTACAGAGCCTGGGCAGGGTGATATGGAGCGTCTGCTGTTGCCCATGCAGCAGACCCCCCCCTCTCTTCGCAGCTGAAGGATCCAAGGGAAAGACGGAGTCAATACAGCTTGGCTTCAGGTGCGCCGCAGGAGTTGCCGGTGTTGACTACAACGTCAAACCGCCTTAGGGACTCCGGCTCCGGATTTTCTGTCGGGGTTTACTCCCTTAGCCTTTCCCCTGAAGAGGTATGCCGCAAGGCAGCGGAGGTTTTTTGGAGTCAGAGTTTTCCTTCTCTGATGTGGAAAGAGGGGAACTAATCACATCAGTATAAAACCAGTTTTCTTTGTCTACTTCGAGCACCCATGACCGTGGCTGGCTGTGCGCCTGACTCTGCAGACTCGTGAATAAACACCTCACTTTGCTGCTCAGGTGCTGTGTCCCGGTTTTTTACTGTGAGCATTTCTCACACTGCTTATAGTTCGGGGTCTTAGATCCTGGACCCAAATCTATACTCTGAACCTCAGAATAGCCCATAGTGTAGGAAACAAGGTCATAGTGACTCCCAAACCAGTAGCAAAGTCATTGGTAACAAAGGACAAATGTAATTAAAGGGTCTCTGAGAAGGAAGTTGACATCATTAGCATATTCACAAATCACAATAGGGGCATTTAGATGAATGCATTAGATTGTAACTCTGGAGTATCCGGTCATGGAGAAACGGGGAAGAAGGAGAGGGGAGGAGGGGCTAATTGCGTTAGGGCGGGGAAGCTAATCGCTCTTACTTTAGGATGACAGTTTTAGGGTGGAGAAGGCAATCACTTTAGGGCGGCAATTTCAGGGTGGGGAAGCCAAGATTATAAAACCAGTTTCCTTTGTCTACTTGGGGCGCACATTCTCCTGGCTGTGAGGGTGCGCCCGGCTCTGCAGACTTGTGAATAAAGGCCTCACTTTACTGCTCAAGTCCTGTGTCCCAGTTTTTATGGTGAGCGTTTCTCACAATAGCAAACATGGCACCCATTTATAGAATATTAATCTTTTAACTAGGAGCCAACATCCAGAAAGATATAGCTTGAGTGGGCTGAAGTCACTTCATACTGATAGTAACCCTTAAAGAAAATTTGGTATTCTCTTCACACCAAAAGTAATGAAGAAACTTTCAGACACCGATTACTCTGGATGAATGGTTACTCAAAGATCGCAAGAAAGGCAGTAGCAAAAAAATAACCAAGATTTTACTTCTTTAGACATTACAGACTTAAGGAAACATCTTAAAATGTTACATTGTTTATATCTCCAGAAAGGTACTGTGTATGACTTCTTCCTACACTGTAAAGAAAATATTACTGGACATGGACATACAAAAACAGAAACAAAAACAAAACAAACAATACCTAGCAATGAACAAAGGAACTGAATACAAGTAGATGGAAAAAAATCTGACAGAAACCAATAGCTCTCAAGATAAAATCAAAATAGGTAGAGAGGAGCAAACTTTACACAGGTAGCTTAATAAAGGAGAGATAAGTCATTGCATCTAGAAAAATTTTAAATACTGGCATGTGGATAAACATCAACTTATAGGATACTTAATAATTTTATTTTTAAAAATATTTTATTTATTTGGAGTGGGAGAGAGGGAGAAAAAGAAGGAGAGAATAATGTGTGGTTGCCACTCATGAAGTCCCCAAATGGGTAACTGGCCCACAACCCAGGCATGTGCCCTGATTGGAAATTGAACCAGCGACCCTTTGGTTTGCAGGCTGGCACTCAATCCACTGAGCCACACCAGCCAGGGATAAAGGATACTTAAAGGTAAGGTAATCAACCATCTCAGATTTCTTGGAACTGTCCTGGTTTTAGCACTGAAAGTCCTTTGTATTGGGAAAGTACTCAATCCTGGCTGACTAAGAGGGTTGATCTCCCTATGTATAGGCCCATCTTCTTGGAGAATTAGTCAATATATGAAAGTCTATTAGTTAGGGTCTCATTGTACACTATAATTAAAATAATTGGAAGTGAGTTTAATAAACTGACTATTTAAAAATGTAGGAAACAAGGAAATAGTAACTCCCAAACCAGCATAAAATCATTAGTAACAAAGGGCAAATGTAATTAGAGGGTCTCAAGGGCAAATGTAATTAGAGGATCTCTGTGAAGGGAGTTGGCAGCATTAGCATATTTACAAATCACAATAGGGGCATTTAGATAATCACGTTAGATTGTAACTCTGGAGAAACCAGTAATGGAGAAAAGGGGGGAGAAGGAGAGGGGTGGGGAAGCTAATCGAGTTAGGGAGGGGGAGCTAATCGCATTACTATAAAACCAGCTTTCTTTGTCTACTTGGCGCACACATTCTCCTGGCTGAGGGTGCGCCCGACTCCGCAGACTCGTGAATAAACGCCTCGCTGCTGCTCAAGTCCTGTGTCCCAGTTTTTATTGTGAGCATTTCTCACAAAAATGTGTGGGCATGTCACAGGGAAGTCCCAAGGGTGAGTGCAGCCTCCCAAGACTGGCAGTAGTAGGGCTCCCTATACCACTCTAAAGCTTAAAAGTGGTGAGTGGAAGGATCTGGAGATAGATGGGCCCTGGAGATAGAGGGATGCATGAAAGGGGCCACCTGACTGGGGCTAAGACCTTTGATGGAGGGTCACAGCTGATGCACCACAATCCTTCAGGGAGCAGGCCAGGGAACAAACACCTCTCCTTCCTCCCTCTGACCTCCCGCTGGTGCTTTCCATTGGCCAAACCCAACCAGAAATGAGAAAGTAGGAAGTCACTGACCTGCCTTCTTGGGTACAGAACAGGGTAGAAAATGTGGAGAGCGGATCTGCAGGACAAATGGAAACCATCTGACACAGAAAGAAAGAGTAAGTGATTATAACTATGTTTATCTCTGAAAAACAAGGTAGATACAATAGTAATTGCTTCCCAAAGATTAGGCTTTGGGGAGGGAAAGGTGAATAAAAGGACTAACAGACTTGATCTTGGGATTCAAAATGCTGGAGAGAGAGACTCCGAGTTGTTTGGGTAAATGCTGTCCAATGAAACTGTCTGTGATGATGGAAATGTTTTATATCTGCCCAATACTGTGGCTGTTGAGCAACTGAAATCTGAGTACGTAAATTTTAAATTTTGTTTAATTCTAATTTATTTGAACACAAAGAGGCACTCATGGCTTCTATATCCTATTTGGATGACATAGGTCTATATGCAGAGGTCATCTACGCCAATGCACTGTTGCAGCTATTGGATAGAAGCCAGAAGAATTAGAATTCATAGCACTCTCAGCCTTATCATAACTGCTTTGAAACATTTTACACTGTACAATGGTCAAAAGAAGAAGAAGTTTCTTTTCCCATAATTCTCATTTGAAAGCTGTCCTAGAAACCCCAGGAAAACTTTTTATGTCTCATTGACCAGAGTTGCACATAGGCCCTGCCTAAACTAATCCCTGGCAAGTTAACCATGATTAATTAGAAGTCAGATTGGTGGTTCTTAGGCTTTGCTGCACATCTGGATAACCTGAGATATTTTTTAAAATCCTGATGCCCCAATCCTAATAAATTGCAATCTCTTGGGCTGGACCCAGCAAGAGTATACTCACAGAGTTGTGCAACTGTCACCGTGATCGGTTTTAGAGCATTTTCATCCTTTCCTGAAAACCCTGTACTCATTAGCTGTCACACTACATTCTCTCTAAGCCCCCAGAACTAGGCAATCACTAATCTACTTTCTATCTTGAAGGATTTGCCTACTCTTCACATTTCATTTTTTAAAAATTTAAGTGTAGTTGGTATACAATATTATATTGTTTATATTAATTTCAGGTGCATAATATAGTGATTTGACATTTTTAATATTTTACAATGTAATCACACACCACTAATTCTTGTAATCATGTCACCATGAACATGTGGGCCTTTGTGACTAGCTTCCTCCACGTAGCATACATTTTCAAGGTTCATTCATGTTGTAGCATATCAGTTCTTCGATCTTTTTTATTACTAATAATATTCCATTGTATGACTATGACACATTTTATTTACCTATTCATTAGTTAATAGACGTTTGAGTTGTTTCTGCTTCTTAGCTATTATGTATAATGCTGCTATGAACATCTGTGTACAAGTTTTTGTGTGAACATATTTTTCATTTCTCTTTGGTATAGTCCTAGGAGTAGAAATGCTGGGCCATGTGATAAAGCTATGCTGAACGTTTTGAGGAACTGCCAGACTATTTTCCAAAGTGTCTGCATCATTTTATATTCCAATTGGCAATGTATGAGAGTCCCAATTTCTCAGCATCCTCATCAATAAATATCATCTGTCTTTTTTTCCTGATTACATTTCTTTTTCTTTTTTCTTTTTCAATTACAGTTTATATTTAATATTATTTCATATTATTTAAAGGGTTACAGAATTGTGGTTAGACAATCATATACTTAACAAATTGTTCCCTCTGATATTTCAAGTACATGCCTGGCTCCATACGTACTATATTGCCCTGCTATACATCTCTTTGACTATTTTGTTACTACCAATTAGTACTTCTGAACTACTTCATCTTTTTCATCTAGTTTGTCTTAAAAAAAAAATGTTTTATTGATTATGCTGTTACAGTTGTCCCGATTTCTTTTCCCTCTGCTTCCCTCCACCCAGTGACCCTCCTCCCTCCAGTTTTCCCCTCCCCCCTTAGTCCATGCCCATTGGTTGTGAATATAGTTCTTCTCAACCTCTTCGTGTCTACTCCATTCCCTCCTACTACCACCCAGTGACCCTCCTCCCTCCAGTTGTCCCCTCCCCCCTTAGTCCATGCCCATTGGTTGTGAATATAGTTCTTCTCAACCTCTTCCTGTCTACTCCACTCCCTCCTACTATGCTTCTTAATTCCTGTATCATTCCCTTCCCTTTTCCCCCTCTCCCCTCTCCACTGACCTCCCGCCAATATGTTCCCCATACCTATAATTCTTTTTCCACTCTTGTTGCCTACTTAGTTTGCCTTTGTTTCAATTCCCTAGCTTCTGTTGTTGGTTGTTGTGATGCAGTTTTCATTTTAATATTCATAGTTTTGATCTTCTTACTCCTAAACAAGTCCCTTTAACATTTCATATGACAGTGGTTTGAATCTGATGAACTCCTTCAGTTTTACTTTGTCCTGGAACCACTTTCTCTGTCCTTCTATTCTCAATGACAGCTTCACTGGATAGAGTATTCATGGCTATAGGTTTTTGATTTTCATTACTTTGAATATTTCTTGCCAGTCTTTTTTTGCCTGCAGAGTCTCCTTTGAGAAATCACCTGATAGTCTAATTGGGACCCCTTTGTACATAATTCTTTTCTTCTCTCTTCCTGCTTGTAAGATTCTCTCTTTATCTTTAATTTTTGATATTTTGATTATAATGTGTCTTGGAGTGGTTCTCCCTGGGTCCAGTTTTTCTGGAACTCTCTGTGCTTCCTGGACCTGTAAGTCTATTTCCTTCCCCAAGTTAGGGAAGTTCTGCTTCATTATTTTTTCACATAATTTTTCAATTTCTAGTTCTTCTTCACCTTCTGGCAACCCTATAATTCTAATGTTTCTTAGCTTATAGCTGTCCCAGAGGTTTCTGAGCCTCTCCTCATTTTACTCACTTCTCGTTTCCTCTTTCTGCACTGGGTGACTGTTCGTTCCTTCCCTATGTTCCAGTTTGTTGATTTGATCCCTGGTTTTCATTTCCTCACCACTTGTCTCCTATGTGTTTTTGTTCATTTCAGCAGGACTAGCCTTCATTCCTTCCCTGTCTTGTTCAATATCTTTTGTTAATTCTGTAAGTTGCCTTATGACTATAGCGCTAAACTGAGCCTCACAAAGATTCTGTATTTGTTCATCTGTTAATTCCCATATTTGCTTTTTGGTTAGCTGCATGATTGGTATTTCAATGATTATTTCTGCCATCCTGACCGTTTTATCTTTCCTTCTTGGGTGGGGCTGTTACACCTCCTACTCTATTGGAGGGGGGGGCAGAGCCCCATGCACTTGTCACAACCCAGTGACCAGTCTCACCATACTGTGGCACTTTTTGTGGGGGCAGGGGTCCAAGATGGATTCCTGCTGTTACTCTCTGCCGAGAGACAGGGAGCCTCTTCCTCTGTCCCCATGCCCTCTGGGCGTCACAGTCTGAGGCAATGGGGATCTGCCTTCCCCAGCGTTAGAATCGCGAGCTGATGGGTCTTGACTGCAGCCGAGACTGCTCCCCTGGACTTTCTCCCAGTCCCGCCACTGTCGCCACTGCTGCTGCCCCTGACAGCACAGCTTGACCTCTCCTCCCCGGCGTTGCCCCTCCTACCCATCCGGATGAGCACCACTTGTTTATAACTTCATACGTTGGACTTTCATGTAGTTTTATTTTCTGGAACTTTTGGTTATTTCTGGTTTTGTGGTAGTTGTAGTCCTTCTTAGTTGTGGAGGGAGATAGAGTGTGTCAGTCTAAGCCTCCATCTTAGCCGGAAGTCCTTTTTTTTTTTTTTAATTACAGTTATTCTGGTGGCTGTGAAGTGGTATTTCATTGTGGTTTTGACTTGCATTTCCCTGGTGGCTAATGATGTTGAGCATCTTTTCATGTGTTCATTGACAATTTGTATGTCTTCCTTGGAGAAATGTTCACTTATATCTTTTGCCTATTTTAAAGTTAGGTTGTTTTCTTTTTATTGATCTGTAACTGTTTTTGATATATTTTAGAGATAAATCTTTCATCATATACATAATTTGCAAATGTTTTTTCACATTTTGGAGGTTGTCTTTTCACTTTCTTGATGATATCTTTTGATGCACAAAGTTTTTAATCTTGATGAAGTCCAATTTATCTATTTTGTTCTTTCATTATCTGTGCTTTGGTGTCATATGTAAGAAACCATTGCCAAATCTGAGGTCATGAAGATTTACCCCTATGTCTTCTCCTAACAGTTTTATAATTTTATCTCTTATATTATGTCTGTGATCCACCTCAGTTAATTTTTGTGTCTGGTTTGAGGAAGGAGTCCAATTTAATTATCTGCATGTGAATATCCAATTGTCACTGCACCATTTATTGAAAAGATTATTCTTTCCTCATTGAATTGTCTTGACAGTCTGTAGAAAATCAATTGACTGTAAATGTGAAGCTTTATTTCTGGGCTTTCAGATATATTCCATTGATCTACATATCTATTCTTATACTACCATAATATCTCAATTACTGTAACTTTGTAGTAAGTTTTGAAATCAGAATGTGAGCCTTGGCTGGTGTAGCTCAGTGGACTGAATGCTAGCCTGAGAACTGGAATGTCATTGGTTCGATTCCCAGTCAGGGCACATGCCTGGGTGGCAGGCCAAGACCCATTTAGGTGTGTGCAAGAGGCAGCCAATCAATGCATCTCCCTCACATTGATGTTTATCTCCCTCTCTTTCTCCCTCCCATCCCCTCTCTCTAAAAATAAATAAATAAGATCTTTAAAAAAGAAATAAAATCAGAATGTGATTCCTTCAACTTTGTTCTTCTTTAAGACTGTTTTGGTGATCCTGGGTCCCTTACATTTCTATGCAAAAATTAGCTTGTCAACTTTTGCAAAACGCCGGGTTTGATTTTCATAGGGACTGTGTTGAATCTTTAGATTAGTTTGAGAAGAATTACTTACTCTTACAATAGTAAGCCTTTTGGTCCATGAAGGTAAGATGTCTTTCCATTTATTTAGATTTTTAAAAAATTATTTTAACAAAGTTTTATAGTTTTCAGAGCATACAAACTAATGCTGGGGTGGTAAAGAGTGCACTGTTGTTGTTAGTAGCATGTTTAGCTTCCCCTGTTGTACACAAGTTGCATGGGGGAGAGGAGACAAGACTACCAAATATAGGTATACCTTGTATTTTTGAGCTTCACTTTATTGTGCTTCACAGATGTTGCTTTCTTTTTTTTTTTCAAACTGAAAGCAAGTCCCTTCACCAACAAAAAGATTACAATGAATTTGATTGCAGTAATCTGGAGCTGAACCTGCAATATCTGAGATTTGCCTGCAAAAATCTATATTTTTTTTTTAGACAGAACTAAAGGGTATACAGAGAAGAGTGATTCCTTAGGCTTAATTGGTGCCTTGAGAACCCACATTGGGGATAGGGAAGTGGAACATGGTTTATTTTTTACACTTCCTTGCTCATTCTGCTCTTTTTTTTTTCTTATTTAATAATTTTTATTATATTTTTAAAAATTACAATTTAGTTCCCTTATACCTCCTCCCCACCATAATCACCACACTGTTGTCAATGTCCATGGGCCCTTTTTCCTTTTTGCTCAGTCTCTCCAACCTCTAACCTCCCCTAAACCTTAGCCGTCATCCTACTATAAGTCTCCATTTTGCTTGTTAGTTCATTTGGTTCATTAGATTCCACATATGAGTGAAATCATATGGTATATGTTTTTCTCTGCCAGGCTTATTTCACTTAGCATAATGTTCTCCAGGTTCATCCATACTGTCACAAAGGGTAAAACTTTCTCCTTTTTTACAGCTGAGTAGTATTCCATTGTGTAAATGTCCCATAGTTGTTTTATCCACTCATCTACTGATGGACACTGGGCTGCTTCCATATGCTGGCAATTGTAAATAATGCTGCAATGAACATAGGGGTACTTAGGTTCTTTCAAATTAGTGTTTTGGGTTCCTTCAAATATATGTCCAAAAGTGGGATTGATAGGCCAAAAGGCAGATTTATTTTTAATTTTTTGAGGTATCTCCATACTGCTTTCCCATAGAATGGGAGAATATATTCACTGATACATCTGATAAGGGGTTAATATCCAAAATTTATAAAGAACTTACAAAACCCAACCCAAAAATACAAACAAACAACGCAATTAAAAAATGGGTGAAGTACCTGAATAGACACTTCTCCAAAGAGTACATTCAGATGGCCAATAGATATATGAAAAGATGCTCAACATCACTAATCATCAGAGAAATGCAAGTTAAAATCACAATGAGTTATCACCTCACACCAGTCTGAATGGCTATCATCAGTAAATCAACAAGCTCCTTCTGTTCTTGTGCAGCTTCTGGCTCCTCTAAGGTAGGATGGGGTGAATGAATGGCAGGTGAACAGGCAAAGGCTGGTGCTTTTTATACCTTCCTTTTTGCTGTGGAATGTCTTCTATAACAGCAGATGACCAAACATCTCTCCTTTGTGGGGCACTTTTATGCATTCTTTGGCAACCTGCGGTGGACCTTCATACACCCTCTGTGTCAAAGGCGATCTTATATCTGGGTGACTTTTGGTGATCTCCCTTCACCTTTTCTGTCCTCTAGTTGTATATCCCCTCTTTTTGACTGGGGGTAGGAGCTGTCACTCAGTAGTTCTCAGACAAGGTTCTTTCAGACAGCTCACACATGGCTACCTGTAGCCAGGGTGTCCCCTGGGCCTAGGAATTCACATATTCTTACTATGCCAGTGATGAAAGTGTAGTGTGACCAGTCTGACTCCTCTTGCCTTGTCTTGCTGTCCTGGTAGCTCTAGTAAGTCTCCTGTCTTCAAGCTTCTCCAGAGAGAGAGAAGGCCTCAGGCCTCGGACTCCTGCCACACTTATCAGGCTCTCCCAGGACTCCCAGACTTTGCTCTGATAGTCAATAGCCTGGGGCAGGTCTATGAGTTTCTGCAGCTCAGCCGCATTCTTTCAGCTAATCTCTCTTGTGACAGTCAATCTCAATATCTGTGAAGATGCTGCTGAACTCTACATAATTGGCTTGGGAGAGGTTGGTGGGGAGAAGAAGGAAAAGGGGCAGCACCTTTAGCCCAATGACCTGTGTGAATTAGGAAAAGGACTTTACTCCTCAAGATATTTTACTGCCACCTGCTGGAAAACTGTGATAGCTCTAATAAATCTGCATGCCTGCGGGGTGAATGGTGCCCCCTGTGGTTGTGCAGCATACACTTAGCTCAGCTCTAAGGAGTGTTCTCAAGAAGAAAAATCTCAACAGCCTTAGTGTCTATAAATTCCTTTCAGTGATAACCTTTAACAACCTCTTTTCTCATATTTTGATTACGGGTAGCTAGATCAGGTTTTTATCTTTTTGTAAATCCTGCAATGATGTATTTAGCACATTTCCTCCAATGTGGAAGTCTTCATCGCCCTTTGTCTTCAACTTTGTGGCCTTAGATGAAATTCTGAGATGAAAAAAAAAATTATATTTTACATTTGTTAGCTGTTAGGCGGAATGTAAAGGTAACTTGTAAAGAATCCAGAAGATAACAGCTCTTTAAAAGAACAAAATGTCTATAGTAAACTTTCCTCCACCTACAGAGTTAGCAATAACCAAATTCACCATGGATAAGAATGCTTCAAAGGATCTAGAAAGTCCCAGTCATATTTAAAGCCAAGTACATAATAAAGAAATATTTGGTGAATGCATGAATGAGAAAATGAGTGATTGAGTGACCAAATAGAGGCCATCTAAGCATCTGAGAGTCATTTTTTATAATTCACTAGGGTATTTCTCTGAGAATCTGCCTCATTCCAGTCATATTAGTTCCCTAGGGCTGCCATAACAAATTACCACAGACTGGGTGCCTTAACACAACATAAATTTATTCTCTCACAGTTCTTGGGGTTGGAAGCTCAAAATAAAGTGTTGGAAGAGTTGGTTCTTCCTGGAGGTTTTGTGGGAGGATCCATTCCGTACCTCACTCCTGCCTTCTGGTGGTAGCCAGCAATCCTTGGCACTCCTGGGCTTGAAGCTGTGTAACTTCAGTCTCTGCTTCCATCTTCACATGGCTTTTCCTGTGTCTTTTTTATATCCCAAATCTCCTTCTTTCTCTTCTTTTAAGAACATTGCCATTAGATTTAGGATGATCTTACCCCAAGGGTCTTAAATTAAGTATATCTGCAAAGACCTTATTTCCAAATAAGGTCACATTCATAGGTACCAGGGGTTGGAACTTAGATATATCATTTTGGGACCATCATCCAACCCACCACACCAGTGAAAATCACTCAGACTGTGGTCCATACTGTGTCCTGCAATACAAATGAATGATTTTTTTCCCACAGTTGCTTTCTAGCAGACAGTAGGATTCTATGTGGCCAGTGCAAGTGTGGCTTTGTCTTTTTACCGAGGTCACCGCCAATTATGAAGAACACACCCATCACTGCACCCACACTAATGAGGTCATATTGGATGTCTGGATTTTGCATGATAACAAGCTAAAGAAGATCCAAAATAGAAAATCATCTTGTCCCTAACATTCTCAGAGATATAGTCATCAAATAAATTGAGGTGTAAAAAATGACAGTCTTTTTGAAAATACAGAGAAATGAGAAGGCACACTAGATGATTCCTTCCTTGTTAGCTCAATGGTTTTTCCTGATAAAATATAACTTGGTGTTCTTTAATTTTCCCAAACCAACAAAAAGATAAACATCTCTGTGTCTCATAACCTAGAGAGGCACCGTACTAGTTATTCTGCATTTGAGTAAAAATGGAAGACTGGCTCTCTTGGGTTTCCTTTCCCATCTCCAGAACCACAACATTCCTGATTCATACAAGGGACCTGTCCCAGCCTTCCCTTGTTATGACACCTGGTAGGTAGTTAAGGAAGTTGTTTTCTGCTCAGTCTCATTGGCTCTATTAGAAGTGAAAATTGAAGGATTCTGGCCTGAAGGCAAAAGCTTTTACTTCTCCTCTGTGCTTTCCTTTACACAATGACCTAGAAAAAAATGGAGACATGAATGGATGTGAAAATAGAAGCCACAGTTTTAGGATTCTGAATCTGCAAGTGAGGTCAGACCTCAGAAGTCATCAAGTCATCATTTTGAGACAAATGGGGTAGCCTAGAATTATTTGCTCTCTCTCTCTCTCTCTCTCTCTCTCTCTCTCTCTCTCTCTCTGTGTGTGTGTGTGTTTGTGTGTGTGTGTGTCTGTCTCTCTCTCTCTCGGCCACAGAACATAAGCAGAGAACATATGGCCATGAAAGCTGCCTAGAGGTCTGGCAGCAGGGCTATTTACCTGAACCATATAAGAAAGAAAGTCCAGTCTCCCAGGCAAAAAAAGGGGCCTCTCTTTTCACTGGTCAACCTTCATATAAGGCATCTACTTTCAATTTTGTATAAAGTGGTTGGTTTCAGAGCAGCCAAAGCAGGAATAAAATTAACTTGGTGAATCTCAAAACAACACCATATGGGAAACCCATCCTGTGCTCACAGGAGGGTAACAAAGGTTAGATTTGCCTGGGATGAGATGGATGTGACCAGAAATAGAAGGACCAGTCAGTCAAGAAAAAAGAATGACATGAGTCATGTGATATTTTTGGAATGTGAAACAGAAATAGTTTGCCTCTGTGGTTTTGTCCTCTGCATAGTTTGAAGATGTAGAATAAAATAAAATCCTCCCAACCTTAGCTCATTAATCCTGGCTGCTACCTCTAATGTTAGTTTCTGAAAAAGCCTTGTGGGAATGACAGACCAGGACATAATATGGTTTTTACCCAGGCTAAGAGAAACACATCATATATACATGTCAGAAGAGATTGAGGATTGGGTGGTGATGTTTTCACAGGAATCAAGGTCTGAAGAGGGCTTGTGTAGCTCCCTTTAATTACAAGGTACACATAGGCATTAACAGTTTCCTTGCTCAAGAAATTCCACTAGAAAGAATCTAGTCCCTAATAGAATTGCTGCTCCATCTAAGCCACTCCAGTCCCTCTGTGAATCTCAGCTTGCTCCTTAATGATGATCCCTCCTCCAGTTCTTCCATTCTTCCAATTCCCACACCTGGTGTCCATCAAACACCCATCTTCCTATTCCAAATTATTGCAGCAACATTTCATGGAGGGCACTAAAGAAAGGAGAGGGGAAATTGGGTAAAGAAAGAGGAGTGAAGGAGTGGACCCCAAACAAACTAACATGGGGTATTAACCCTAAAAATAGACACACTTAAACAATGTTTATTGTTTTCAAAATGCTTTTTACATTTGTTATCTGATTTATCTGGAGCATATATATGCTTCTTCATGTTCCTTCCTTTCAGTGGGAAGCATGCAGATGGGAATGTGTATTGCTCCAAGTTTATCTTCCACATTCTTTCTATCACATGGGTAGAGTGTAAGAGCATGAGTCCCAATCACATTTTAAGCAAATGTCTCCTCTATATTTTATTGGCCATAGTATAATTTTACCTGCAATACAAATATAACAGTAATTAATGCTTTTCTTGTAGTAATTGAATGTAGGAATCACATACTTTCATTAAACTCTTCTCAGCAGTTTACATACACTCTATGGTAACTTCAGTTTATCACAGTGCTTATCTGCAATGCTACATGATGCTCCCCTCCCTGAAAAGAATTTTATCCTCTGTGCTTCCTTTGTTCTTTTATGTACCAACTCCCTTTTATATACTTTCATGGTTTGCTGGAATCATGCTGTCCATCTCCCTTCTTTTCCCAACGGGGTTCAGAGGCTTGGGGGTGATATGCGTTCTGTGCTTTTCCTTTTCTGGTGGATTCTTTGCTCCGTCCTTTGCTCTTTCTCCTCCCTCTCCTGCTCTCTTGTCCCTGTTGTCTTCAATCTGCCTTTTCTTATCTTTTTCCTCCTTTCCCCAGTCTTATAGCACCCTCTAAGAAATATGTTTGGCAAGAAGAAGTGTCTGTACAATTTCTTCTTGGGCTATACAGTTGACCCTTGACTAATGTGGGGGTTAGGGGCACCAACCCCCATGCACTTGAAAATCTGCATATAACTTTTGACTTCCCCAAAACTTAAGATTGGTCCCAGGACTGCCACAGATAATAAAATCAGTGGGTGCTAAAGTCCCCTGTATAAAATGCCATAGATGAATGCATATAGTCATCTCTCTACATCCATGAACTCCCAACCTCAGATCAAAAACCATACAGGTATTTACTTAAAAAAATCCACATGTAAGTGGACCTATGCAGTTCAAACCTGCATTGTTCAAGGTTCAACTGGAGTTATAACTTTTGTGTAGTATCTGAATTTCTGCTACAGCAATATTTTATGGGGGACAGTAAAGAAAGGAGAGGGAAAGTTGGGCAAAGAAAGAGAGGAGCAAAAGAGTGGACCCCAAACAAACTAACATGGGGTATTGGGGAGTAAACCCTAAAAATAGACACACTTATACAATATTTATTGTTTTCAAAATGCTTTTTACATGTTATCTGATTTATCTGGAGCATATGTATGCTTCTTCACATTTTGTGGATGAGGAAATTAGGACTTTAAATTAAGACTAAGCCCTGGCTGGTGTGCCTCAATGGACTGAGTGCCAGCCTGTGAACCAAAAGGTCACCAGTTCAATTCCCAGTCACAGCACATGCCTGGGTTGTGGGCCAGGTCCCTGAATGGGGGCACGTGAGAGGCAACCAACCACACATTGACGTTTCTCTCCCTTTCTTTCTCCCTCCCTTCCCCTCTTTCTAAAAAAAAAAAAAAAAAAAAAAAAAAAAAGTCTTTAAAAAAGAATAATATAAACTGTGATGATGCAGTTTGTAATAGCAGAATTGGGATTTGAGGCTTCTGACTTCAACTCTATGTCTCTGTCAACCATTCCATTGTGCCAGGAAAGGTGAGGAGGCTGAATTCAGGGAGAATTCAAGTCATCTTACAAAAGGCTATGCTTTTCACAAGCTCAAGTCCTAGATTATTGTGATTAATTTTTCTTGTGGTAACTGGCTAATTTAAAAATTAGGCATGTTTGTTACAGCAACAAGCAGTGAATTACTTTCCAAATTGGGAATATCCCTTAATAGTCAATAGAAGAATCAGTACAAGTGTGGAAGAGTACATGTGCTTAAAGATAAATATAAGATCAACTTTTAAAAATCCCTGAGACATTGACAGAGTATTAGACCTAATTTCCAAGTGGGCAGAAAGTGCTTTCTAGAACAGCTTTGCTGCAGTCCTGTGTAGAGGCAGAAAGATGAACATGGAGACCATTCAAGTTCCCCTCCAGCAATTCAGGAATGGTGGACATATTAGTGGGTCATTTCTGTGATTTCAAAAATCTTGCAGATTCTATTTACCCTCCTTTCTGTGCCTTTGTGAATGGTTTGTTCTAATTGTAAGGACCTCAGAACCATCAGGGCAAACATTCTGAGCAAGGAGCTTATTGAATGTAAGGGCTCTAGAAACCAGGCTGCTGTGTCACTGCCTTTGGATGGGAATCATTTTAAGATAGTTCTCAGGCAGGTGAAAGAACCAGCACAACAGACTGACAGAATGGCCTCTGTGATCCCACCTCCTGCAGCCATTCTGATAAGAAGTGTGTTCCTGTTAGGAACCTGAGCACAAGCTCTGGCCAGGTGGCCTCTATTTTGCTGGAATCCTGCCCCAATTTAAGGGTCAGATTGCAGTTCTCCGAAAAATTACTCTGTAATAGGCTGCATTGCGGAGTTGAAAATTCCAACAAAGCACCAGAATGTCTGAGATAAGAGAGCTCTTTGTAAATTAAGGAGAAAAATAAAGGACATCAGCATAATCCTATCTCCAAGCCAAATCTAGATAATGTTAAAGGACTTCCAAATAACACCATTTAACTCCTTCTTTGCCAGAAGTACAAGACTGCACTTGAAATAAATGTGTCTCTTTTTCTCAGGAAAGCAAGTAGCAACACGTCCTGAATTTACCATTTACACTGTGGGAAAAAAAAGAAGGAAAACAATGGAAGTGAAGGTTAAGTGGGAAGACAACAAGGAAATGACCCACTCTTAAACACCTAACACGATTGTACTGCCTATATTTGCTTAAAGAATTTTCTCACCACCTGGATCTTTCATCACCCCTCACCCCTACTGTGCTCTTACTTACCTCCTTATACAACTTCCATTCTTGGTCCTTGTATACACCCCCAATTTCGTTGCCCCTCTTCCCTTTCATAGTACTTGCCTGGCAAAATTGTAACTCATTAAAATCAGCTCTGCCTACTTCCCACTTAAAAGTGTTGGCTAAAAGACACAACTATGCCAGCTGGACTCCATTAAAACTTGTAACATGAACAATCCCATGGCCCTCCATGAGACCTGGCTATTCCATCTATCAGCCACTCCCCTGGACGGCTAGTTCACACCGGCTGCCCCGATATACTATGCAGGTCACCTTGCTTACTATTTCCTTATATGAATAATCAGAGGAAACTCCCATGTGTTCCCATTATTCCAATTCCTCCATGACTCACAGCTGTTAAGCCCTTGGAAGATGGGGCTCAGCATTGTGTTCATGCTCCTACTCTAGCCATTTACTTAAAGGGCAGATTATTTACTGGAGGTTAAAACAATCGGAGAGTGTCAGGATAGCACTGTTCTGGGTATGCTCCCTGGTAGCAGTGTCCCTTTGCCTCGTGTTACTGCACTTGTTCTGTCTGAAACTTCAGTAAGTGAATGTAAGCCAACCTAAACTAGGGACTGAGTGAACGTTTCCAGCCTACATTTCTGCTGAACGTCAGCTCACATGTCTCCCTGAGCGAATGCCAAGTGTACAGACTGCTTTGGTTCTCACTGCTGTTAACCATGTAGAGCTGCCACCCTGAGCCCTGCCCGAGGTTTGCAGGTGCATGCCCCAGGGGTAAGGTGGGACCGTGAAGGGCAGCACCTGTATAGGCACCACTGAGAGCTGAGAGCTGCCCTGCTTTCTGCCATTTCTGATGTCTGCCAGAGGAAGAGACTTTGGTAGGATTTAGAAAAACAATATTGGATATATTCATAATAGCTACAGTTTATCAGTATCTGGTATGTGCCAGGAGCCTTACATGCATCAGCTTACTTAATTTCCACAACCACATTCCAAGGTAAGTTTCACTGTCCTTACTTTTTATGTGCAAACACCCTGCTGTCTCTAAGGCCTCAGTTTCAGGTTTCTAGATAGCACTTTCTCTAGCAAGAATGCACATTTTTTTCTCTAGGTACAGGGGACAGGCCTGAACTAATCCACTTAGATTCAAATGGAAAGAAAAGAGACATTACCTCCACCTCAAAAGTGACAAAGCTGGCAGAGCTAAAGCACAGTCTCAGAAGTTAACAACAACTATGTTACCAACGAGAATAACTAGTCAACTTCTTCTCTGAGAAAATCTGTATTTAGGTTTCCTCAAACTGCTCTCCCTGACCCAAGAAGCTATGAGTTTCATTCTTTG
Source organism: Furipterus horrens (assembly GCF_987537825.1). Classification (NCBI taxonomy): domain Eukaryota; kingdom Metazoa; phylum Chordata; class Mammalia; order Chiroptera; family Furipteridae; genus Furipterus; species Furipterus horrens. Next base: position 155,839,776 of record NW_028327173.1, read on the forward strand.
TAAAGGGTCCAGTGGGTTCATTTCATGAAAACAAAAAGTGACATAGATGAGTTGTCAAGTTTTCACCTTTTTCTGGACTGAAAAACTCTCTAGCTTTGAAACAATAGCTTTTTCTCAAACGCCCCTGCTTTTTAAAAACCTTATAATTTCTGTGCATCCTATTGAAACAACTCCATTTCAAAGGTTAGAAAACTGAGATTTAGAGAGTCTTAATATCTTGCTCAAGAGCAGCCAGGACATGAGCCCAAATCTTTAGATATATATTCCATGCAGTCTTCATTGTAGAACACTGTAAAAGTAAACTGCTATAAACTAACAAACACTTTGAGAGACATTCCTTAATAAGACCCCAAGGTTGAAAATGCTCCTATGTATTTTTTCCCACTGTGGAAAAAAAAACTATCCCTGAATCTCCATGTAACTATGGCTGGAAAAATAAATAACGATGAATTATACATCATTGGAGCTTAGAGCTGTAAGCATATTTTAGATATTACTTATTACAAATCCATCATAAATTTTAAGTATAAGGAAAACTCCTTATACTTTATTTAAATATAGCTTTATTTAAAACAAAAAAAGTGCCCTTTAGAGAGAGCTAATGCTCTTTTCATAGATACATTATTGATAAATTAATCTATTGAGATAAAGTACATTTTAGAATAAGATATCTTTGAGATCATGCTGGTTTTTTTATATTAATGATAAAATTACTGATTTGAAATATATGTTTGGATAAAGGTGAAAAAGGTTATTTTATGAAGACTATGAAAATACAGTGAAAGTTTTGGCTTTCATACAAAGTTTGGATTTGTTTTGTAGATTCTTCCTTATAATTAGATTTAGGGTTTAGATTAGCTCACGTGACCATTATAAAAATAGAAGTTTTAGCCAAGCATTGACAGGCAAAGTATAAACAAAACACTTTTTCTTCAGGGACTAGCCTAGCCATAGTTTTAGCTTGGAAGTTCAGTAATGCATCTACACATACATGGTAATTAAATCTAGCTTCTAAGAAGCTTAAAGTTAAATTTTAATGACCTTTTATAGCTGGATAATAAATTGTATGTAAATAAGGCACAGATGGAGACCTTAGTTTATATAAAATGTCAAGAGACAGTACTGATTGGTATACTGCAAGAGAAAAGGGCTTGGAAATGTGATCTAACTCTGCCACCATAGGTCCTTAGCCAAACCATTCCCCTTCTCTGGGCCTCAGTTTCCTTGCTGGTAAAATATGATGGTTACATTTGGTAATTGTAAGTAATGTGTGTATAGTGCTTAATTATCCGAAGCTCTTTTTTGTGCATGGTCGAACTTAATTCTTTAATTCTGTGAAGTAAGGACAGATACTATTACCTCATTATACAGATGAAGAAATTGAGGCTCGTAAAGGTAAAAATACATGACCGAAGCCATCCGGTTTGTAAGTGGTGGAGAGCTAGGATTCAGAAGCAGTGCTGCAGACACAGCCCTGTGCAGTGCACACCAGGCCTACCGTCTCTAAAAGCCCAGTGCGATAAAATCGTGTTTAGTTATTACCCAATTATAACTAGACTTTTAAAGTGCCTTAAACACTATTCAACAGGTACAACATGTTCTCTAGCCTGCAGGACTGAATGCTCTTATGATTCCACTGTAGGAGGATCCAATTAAGTGTTAAGTTAATAGCCAACTTTATAACCAAGCTAATAAGAAAAGCCACATCACACTGGCTCCATCTTGTCAGACCAGCCACTTTTAAGACTTTGTGCTAATTTATGTCCCCTGATTTTGTTGGAACTTCTAGGTTACTGCAAAACATAATGCTTTCTCCAAGTGCTCTGTTACTAAAATGTAAGTCACAGTAGTAGCCAGAACACTTGTTAAGTAAACAATGCTGAGTATTCAACTAGTTTAAGAAAGGATGCTAGTTAAGCGTCCCCAAGTTCTTTCCTCAGATATTTGACACCAGGAATTTGTGAATCCTAAGAAGCCATCATTTCAGCAGTTCTTGGTTTCTACTTGAAGTCAGGCCAAATATTACATTTGCAAGGCATATCTTTGTATTTTTCAAAGGGCTTTCACATTCACTACTTTGTTTTTTCCTTACAAAATGCTAATGTGTAGGATAAAGTTGTTCTCTATAGTCTTCAGTCGCTATTCACTTATTTAGTCTTTGATTTTCTGTCTGCTTTTCACGCATTGGGGCATTACAAATATTAAAGAGTGAATACAACAAGAGGGTCACAGAATTTCCATGAAAAACAGTGAAGTGTGCTAGTCCCCCCTCAAGTTAGTAGGGCAAGGAAGCAACAGTGATAAAATACAGCCACATGTGTTTTAAAGTTATAAGTCAATTTAAAAAATATAAGCTAGGTTCAGCAATCAAGTGTGCAATTTGAAAGGATAAGAGAAAGTAAGGAGGAATTGGCCAAAAATAACCATGTAGTAAAAACGCCAATAATACTTCCAAGAGAAGGAGGCCAAAATAAATTATTAAAAAATTAACTATTTTTAAAAAGATAAACAAAATAATTGAACGCAACTTTACCAAAACCCATAAATAGTCAAAGTAAGAGAAGAAAATGTGGCATGAGATTAACAGTTAGGTATCATGGTTTAATCAATAGTCCTTTTTATAATAAAGTTTAAAGATTATTTGAGTGTATTAGTTTTGCTCTGGCTGGTGTGGCTCAGTGGACTGAGCACAGGCCTATGAGCCAAAAGGTTATGGGTTCAATTCCCAGGCAGGGCACATGCCTGGGTTGTAGGCCAGGTCCCCAGTTGGGGGTGTGTGAAAGGCAGTTGTTTCTCTCCCTCTCTTTCTCCCTCCCTTTCCCCCTCTCTAAAAGTAAATAAATAAAATCTTAAAAAAAAAAAAAAAAGAAAGAAAGAAAGTGTTAGTTGTTACAAGGAAGAAACATGTGCTAATATGTATTTAGGAAAAAATACGTGAAGGCATATATACCATTTTATTAGCAGCATTTGTCAAGAAGAGAATATTTATTTGTATGGACCTTAATCTGAACTCACATGGAAGTTTCCAAATATTCTTGAAATATGTGAGTCTTCTCTTTCATAAGACAGTAAGCTCAGTCTCCTTTAAAACTTCCAGCTGGAGAGCTACTGATCTGCCTGTAAACTTACTGTCCCTTGAGACATTTTAAGTCAGTGTGTTTCTTTTGTGGGCCCATCAAAATCTGGCTTTGTGCCTTTCTCATAAATTCTAATGGCTGAGGGAGAAGGCAGGGAGGAGAGAATAAGACCCAGAAGTCACAAGATGGAGGATAAAATATTATGGTCATATTTTAACTTATCCAGAAAGAGAGCAAGGAGCATTTTAAGTCTAATGCCCTTACTAGTGTATTTCAGAATACTCAGGGACTCCCAACCATTTTATCTCTAGAAAGGTTCCAGAAAATGCCCAGTGTGGTTTATTGCCACTTGGGGACCTATTCTGGCTCTGGGGAAGGAGTTGTTTTCCTCATCTGTCCCCTCTGAGTGCTTTTAAGTGGCCACCTAGTGACTGAGTTGGGAATTGCAGTTCGTCTACAACAGGGGAAGTTTTGTCAATTCAGATGTGGAATGAGAGAAAGGAGGTTGGCAACCCTCTCCCTAAGGGGGACCACCTTAATGACCCACTTTACAAGTCTTTCTCTTTGTCCAGAAGCATCCCTCAGAGAGCCTTAGATTCTCATATTACCTAACAGGATTACCAAGGGGATAAGCTGAAATTACATAAACTGGGACATATAAATGTAGTTTTAAAAACTACTGGTATCATTTTTGTTAGTCAAACTCTTGAAAATAGGTCACTGAAGAGCCTTGTAAAATGCAGGTATGTCATAGTCAGAAATGTTAAGGTAGGCAGACTTGAGAAATTGATTTCAAGGAGGAGGAAACTGAGGCTCAGAGAGGTAAAGAGAAGTGCTGGGGAAGCAAAATGGATTAGACACACTCTGTCTAGAGGGAATCAGAATCCAAAGCAAGTAAAAAAGATTGTGGCAGCACAGGGGTGGAACTGTGCAGAAGACCTGCTCATGCCAGACCCACTGAGGACACTGGATTTCATATAAGGCAACACACATGGAAAAGCACACAGCATAAACCAAATGTGGTACATCTGTACAATGGATTATTATTTAACTTTAAAAAGGAAAAAAAATAAAAAATAAAAAGGAAGAAAATTCTGACACATGCTACAACATGGATAAACCTTGAGGACAGTATGCTAAGTGAAAGAAGTCAGACACAAAAAGACAAGTTGAATGATCCCACTTACATGAGGTTCTCAGAGTAGTCAAATTCATGGAGACAGAAAGTGAATGGGTGGTTGCCAGGAGCTGGGAGAGGGGAAGATGGGGAGTTATTGTTTGAGGAGTACAGAATTTCACTCTGGGAAGATAAAGAAGTTCTGGAGCTGGATGGTGGTGATGATTATACAACATTGGGAATATACTGAGTGCCACTGAACTGCACACTAAAAGTGGTTAAGGAGGTAAATTTTATGTTACATATAGTTTACCACATTGATTTTATTCCTTTTATTTCCTTACCAATTTTTTTTTTTCTTTTAGCACACAGAAAACAATGAGAATGAATCGACTCCTCATAGTATGGCATGGAATCTTCACACTGTTGAACCAAGGAAGCCAGACACAAAAGAATGCAGACTGTGCTTCCCTTAAAAGTCAGGGTAGCCATCACCTCTGGGGAAGGCAGAGCCATGATAGCATGGACTTCTAGGTTCTTATAATGCTTCAGTTTCTTGATCAAAGAGTGTTGACTTTGTAAACATACTTACAATTTGTGTGGTTTTCTTAGTGTATGTTAAGCTTCAGTTTATTTATTTATTTTTTTATTGCTGATGTGTGGGACATAGACAAACTAAAGGAGAATCAGCAGGATAGTGAATTGAAACCTTCCTAGGAAGAAAGGTTGAGTGTTTTCAGTATGTTCAAAGAAAGTAGTTTGCAGTCTTCAAATTTCTGAAGGAGTGGCATGCAGAAGAGGAAGCCGACTTTGCTTGCTGTCCCTGTGAGGGGTAGAACTTGGAGGTGGTTGGGGGCAGAAGCAGAGGCAGACAGAAAACAGCATTATTATAAAGGATGCTTCAATTGCGGGGTTAGAATGGGGTCTCTCAGGAGATTACACAGTTCAGTGGATTAAGCACCGACTTCCTGGGCAACTGTAACTGGGTATGAACCCTAGCTCTGCCATTTACTTGGACTACGTCACTCGATCGAGTCTCAGTTCCACATCTGTAAAATAGAGCTGGCACCAGCTACCTTGTAGAGTTCCTTTCAGGATTAGTGATAATGTCTACAACACACCTAGCACCGGCCTTGGTCCATAGGAGGTTTTCAATAAGTGGTAGAAATTATTTTTAGTAGAAAATTGAATAGAAGGTAGATAACATTTTGGGAAGGTATTAGAATATGTATACAAGCATTGGTCATTTTCAACCCCAAGAATTTATGATTCTTTGTAACTTCCCCAAGATCACACAGCTACTAAGTGGCAAGGTCTTTCGTTCCTGAGATTAGTCTAATCTAGGGGTCTGCCTTGGACCAAAAGCCATTGGTTAGTCAGTTCATCTCAGCAGCAACAGGCCCTGAGGAATTCTAAGTGTGCCTTGGACAAGTTCCAAGATAGGAAAATCTGAAAAGGTTTTTAAAGTGGTGGGCTGTAAACACACAGGCTTGAGGATACCATGAACGTAGGGGTGGGGCGGTGGGGAGAATGAAGAAATGGTTTTTAAAAAGTGGATTAAACAAACAACTGGAAGACAAACTTAGCCTGCCTCACTATTTTTCAGGGTCTAGCTCTTACTGGTTAAATGAACAAATCATGAGGGATAAATAAGAGATGCTACTTTGAAAACCAGTTTCTTCATTTGCTAGGAAAGCAATAGATTCAAATCACACAGACAAGAAAAACCTGGGTTATAATAGAACAAACAAACAAACAAACAAAAAGAAATAATAACAACAACAACAAAAAACATATCCAGAAAGTATATTTTCCTTACAATTTAAATGAATACAAATCTATTGATTTATAGTATGGTAATAAATGTTGCTACAAATTAACTTCCTTACAGGAAAACAAAAAACAAAAACAAAAACATAAACAAAAAAACAAAACCTGGGTTAGTGTAGAACTTTAGGCTAAGTTTTCCCAAAGCCTCTTTCTTACCCTGACTCAAGGCCTCTTAACCTTTACATTCCCAAAGGCAGTGACTTGGTGGAGTGGGGCTTCTCAGTTTTACTCTAGACTCCTTTCCTGACCTCTGTTGAATATTTATTTCTGTGTCCCATTTATGCCCTGGAAACAAGGAGAGTCCCCGTGACAAGAGACCCGAGGAAACAAACACCTAGAAACAGTCTCTCTTTGTTGTAGGCCTCGTGTACTCTCGTCAGGCTCCCCCTTTGAACTTGCTTATTCTCCACAGCTGCTCGAATGTTTTATCTTGGCCTGCACAACTTTCATATCGGATGAAAAATAAATGGTATGAATTTAGCTTGTTATAGCTTTGGCCTTAATTAAAGGACGGAAATAACAGCAGCTTCCTTTGGCAAGTAGCAACTTATTTTAGCATTTCCCCTGTTCAGACTAAAGCCCTTGGTAGAAACCAACATTACAGCCCATGCCCACACAAAAACCTCAGATTTTAGTCATACGTCTCACAAGGATGTTACATCATCTCTTAGTTTACTAAATGGAGACATTTCCTGAAACACAGAGATCCACTGCTAGAGTTTGCCTGAAGGATTTGGGAAGATCTGTAACTAGATCTCCTTACTCAGCTACCCTGAAAACAGCCCCCCACCCTGGGCCCCCACCCTGAATAGTGGACCTGTCCCTTTCACAGGCAGAATACAAAGCTGTTGTCTAACATTGGGACCCCAAGCAGCCCCTAGTAGGCAATGTTACGGTCCTGCAGAAATGATGGCACCCTTAAAATGAGAGATTGGTGGAGAGTGTAACAAAAGGACTATTTAGAAAGGTAAACAGGGTTTTGGGGGAGAAAACTAAGGGATTGGACAGTATCACAGGGTTAGTAGCTGCAAGCAAAGGGAAGGGAAGGGAGCAGTTAGTTGCAGCAGTGGTTTCAAACTTTGCAGCATCAGAGTCACCTAGAGAGCCTGTGCAAACAAGATGGCTGGGCCTCACCCCAGAGCTTCTGCTTCAGTGGGGTTGGGGTAGGACTGTGCATTTGTAGAGTTTGCCACCCCAAGATGGGCCTTGGATATTCATTATTATTATTGTTGTTGTTGTTTTTATCCAAGCACATTCTTTCATTGCTTTTAAGGAGAGGATAGGAGAGAGAAGGAGAGAGAGAGAGAGAGAGAGAGAGAGAGAAAGAGAGAGAGAGAGAGAGAGAGAAAGAGAGAGAGAGAGAGAGAAAGAGAGAGAGAAACATCAATGTAAGAGAGAAACGTCATTTGGTTGCCTTCTCATACCAGTCCCAGCCAGGGATTGAACCCACAATGTGGGTATGTGCCCTGATCAGGGCTTGAACCTATGACCTTTCAGTCTACAGCACAATGCTTCAACCAGCTGAGCCACAGAAGCCGGGGCTGGAATGTTGATTATTCTAAGTTGGTTGTTCTTGGGAAACAAAAGACTCAGAAAGAACCTTGACCTTCTCCTTTACCTACCTAAAGCAATTTAAATAGAGACCTTACTCCAGGGAGCTATTATAGATAAACTATAGTTTAATATAAACTAAGTGTGATAGAGAGGGAGGGACTGATCAAAGTCCTCTCTGTGTCTCAGTGTTAAAGATGGCCCAGCAAACATTTGTTTACCAAACTCAATTGAATCACCTTCCTGCTCTTTGAAGTCCCAAACTACAACCCCCTCACCCCTTCTCCTTAGCTGAAGGTGGCAATTTAAGCTTCAACTCCCCAGTTTGTCCTCTGCCCCCATATTCTTATGGAACCCCTGTATACATAATAAATTTGGTTATTTTCTCAATCAGTTTCATGTTAATTTGATTACTAGACCAGCCAGAAGAACTTAGAAAGGTAGAAGGAAAATTAATTTTCCTCCTCCACAAGGGTAATGCTGGTGATTTGGGAGAAAACTGTGTGGAGAAAGCAGTTTGACTTGAGCTATATCCTCCACAGAGCAGTATAGCCTACTCGAGGAGACCCAGCAGGAGAAATCTAATCCAATAAGAGGAACAGGTCCCTCTCCAATCCCTTCTGTTGATTCTCATTGAGTAAACTCAACCAGCAGCCAAAAGGCAAGGTAGCCCATTGGCTCAGTTCAGAAAGAGCAGCATGCAGGACACAGATCAGAGTGTAGAGTGGATCTGGAGGAGCAAATGGAAAACATCAGCACATTCACCCCAAAATATTTTCAAGTACCTTCTTCTCACCATTTTGTCATACTATGTTATATTTCTACCATGCTTTCCAGTGTACATGAACATTCATGTACAAAATACAATGTGATTCTCACAGTAACTCTACAGTGTAGGTGGAAATGATATTTACACTCACAAATAAAAAAATTGAGGTTCAGAATGGTAAAGGCTGCGCTTTGGATAAGCTGGGACTTCAACCCAAATTTTCTTGGTCTCAGTTTGGAGCTCTTCCCACCACTTCACACTTAAGATATGAGGGAATCTGGCAGTGATGCTGGTCTTTTCTCTCCAGGCTTCTGCAAAGCTGTCTCTTCATCCCTCAGGTACTAACCCCTCAAGCTACATTCTCTTCTGGAAGACGTGGCTCCCTTCCTAACTGAGAAGCTCAAGGGCATTTGCTGAATTGTCTCCTGCTAGAGTAATTTTCTTTGAGTTATTTCCTGGTTTTCAAGTTTTTCAGTGGCAGGGCTACTTAAAGTCTTAATTGTGGGGGCTTTGAAAAGTCCAACAAGACATAGCTCTTACCCCCTCTTGTATTCAGAACCTTTTGAAAAACAGACACACAAATAAGACCCATGGAGATAAAAGTGTCAGCTTTGATGGGGGTGAGGCTAAAATGGATGGCCACAGGTCAGGGCTTACGACCAGGCTGTATTTATTTATTTATATATTTTTTACAACCAGACTTTCTAATACTTGCTCCCTAGACTTTCTGGGGAGGCAGGAGTCAGTGTACGTGTGTGTGAGGGGCTGGGGGCTCCTCACACACGTCTGGTAGGCAGGCTAGTCCCAGAGAAGGTGCAGACGGTGGGGGGACCGTGCTCAATTTCTTTCCCAGTGCCTAGTTGGATGAGTCACTCCTTCCTTGAGGAGAACAGAGAGGAGAGTCGTCGTCGGCAGCCGTCCGTCTGGAGAGACGATGGTGTAGCTTCTTAAGAGTCTATCTGCACTGCCGAGAATGGTTGTGCAGTCCGACTCAGGAGTGACACGGTATCTGTCTCCTCCCGTGTTGAATCGACATCTTGCGATGACGCTGGAGTGTCCTCTCCAGTGGAGCTGAAGCTACAGAGCCTGGGCAGGGTGATATGGAGGGTCTGCTGTTGCCCATGCAGCAGACCCCCCCTCTCTTCGCAGCTGAAGGGTCCAAGGGAAAGACGGAGTCAATACAGCTTGGCTTCAGGTGCGCCGCAGGAGTTGCCGGTGTTGGCTACAACGTCAAACCGCCTTAGGGACTCCGGCTCCGGATTTTCTGTCGGGGTTTACTCCCTTAGCCTTTCCCCTGAAGAGGTATGCCGCAAGGCAGCGGAGGTTTTTTGGAGTCAGAGTTTTCCTTCTCTTATGTGCCCTGACTGGAAGATCGAAACAGCGACACTTAGCTCGCAGGCCGACGCTCAATCCACTGAGCCAAACCAGCCAGGGTTAATAGAGAGGAGAGTAGCAGGAAGGTAAATGCTCTTTACAATTTTGAAGAAGTAGAAGTTTCTATCTTATGGAGCTGAGATAGGGAGATAATGGCTTCCCCCAGCAAGAATGCCCTTTGAGTAACATCTTGCACTTAGCAATATGTAAGAACAATTGATGTAATTAAGTCAGATAATCTATGTACTGTATTTTTAAAGACTTGACTCTCATTAGTACATAAGTATAGCTTCAGGCCTCAACAGTACTGTCATATCTATGGAATGCTACTTTTGTTCCCTTTAACTTAATTCATTTCTGGATCCCTTGATCACTTTGTACAGTGCTCTGTACAGGGATCGGGGTCTGTTTCAAGATTGAGAAAGTTCCCATGGTTTCCTTCTGAGAAGATCCCTGCTTATCAAATCTAGAGCCACCTCTTTCTCTTGTCCAGGATTAGGTACAGCTATTGGGAAAAGTCCTTACAAAGATTTCCTGGGAACTGGATTTTTAAAACAAATGTCTGTGGGAAAATACTCTCCAAATAGAGAGGGCGCTCTGTTTTTTCCTCTACTTATTTCTCAAGTTCCTTGGGGAAAAGAAAGTACTACAGGTCAAATCTTTTTACAAGTAAGCTCCACTGGACTGTACAAATACATGGTATGTATTAGAATTCTGTTTTATTGACTCTACTTTGAATTAGGTCACACATAAACAGTGCTGTGGGACTCCTGGTCAAATTTTCATTGTGAAGCTGTTTGCCGTAGAGGAATTTACCTGGTAAACATAGCTGTCCTCCAGCTGATGTTTTTACCAGGCTGATCCAGACTGGGAGCAGGAGTGGGAAAACATTGTGTACATAGTCTGCTGGCTAGCAGTCAAGGCAAGAGAAAAGAAAAAACAGGCAAAGGTCTGTGTGAAATGTGAATCTGAGTCACAGAGGGAGAGGAAGAAAATAGCATGTGTCATTCTAAAAAGCTCATCTTGGGCAGTTGCTTTTGGCTGTACCAGCTGCCTCTCCCCTGGAGAGTCACAGGGCCTCTCTTGGCTCTTCCTGCCACATTTGCAGACTCAAAAGGAAGCCACCTTCAGGCAAATTCCTTCTTCTGCCCAAGAAAGAAAATAAAGGGAAATTGAGAGTCCTGGTCTCTGAAGAACCTGGGTTGGGTTTTGAATGAACCCAGAGTGCCCTGCCATCAGGCTGAGAAGGTCTACAGTCACAACTGGGGCTCACTCCTCTGGCGCCCCCTTGGGCACGAAGGCGGAACTGTGTTCTTTGAAGTTGCCTAAATCTCCACCATTTCAATCCCCAGAACTCAATCCAGTATCTCCTTTTCTACGCCTTGCCTTTCAGCCTGGAGAATTTCCTCACCAGCTTCTAGCCATTACCAAGGTTCATCTCTTGAAGGTTTTCTCTGGTTGCCTCTATAGACCCTCCTCAGCGTATTAATATTTCTATACAAATTCTTTCTCTTTCCATTTCTGCATGCATCTCTGGTCACTAAGTCCCAGAAAAAGCCTGTAGCAAACTATCAATCAATAATGGAGAAGTATTGCCCTAGCTGGTATGGCTCAGTGAATTGAGCAATGGCCTGTGAATTTAAAGGTCACTGGTTTGATTCCCAGTCAGGGCACATGCCTGGGTTGCGAAAGGCAACTGATCGATATATCTCTCACACATTCATGTTTTTCTCCCTCTCTTTCTCCCTCCTTTCCCCTCTCTCTAAAAGTAAATAAATAAAAATCTTAAAAAAATAAAACCGGAAGAGCTGGTGTTTGTGCTGTCTGTCACCTACCAGACCCAGTAAGCAGAGACAAGGATTGAGTCTTTATGGGTGCTTTATTCAGATGGTCGGTGATCTGAGAAGACAGCAGGTTTGTACCCTAACAGACTGTCTTCAATTCCATTATAAACAGGCCCTTTTTATAAAGAGAAGAAAAGTAGGTAAGGGGTTTGGAATTCAGGGTAAAGGTTAATTGGATAAAAGCTTCAGCATTCTTTCATCTGTGCCCTGGATGGTGGCCCTTGTGCCCTGGGTGGTGGCCCTTGTGTCCTGGGTGGTGGTCATCCCACCCTGGAATACAATGGCTTAGGTACCATCTTGATTGCTTGCAGTCCTCTTGAGGCACAAAGGTGGAACTGCTTATGGTTTCCTGGAGTTAAGGTGCGTCATACCTCCAGTTCCTGAAACAATAGCTTTTTACTCACAATGGTTACTAAGCTTATTAGCTGTTACCTGAAACTAAAATGTTCCAACATTTGAGTCCCCCATCAATAATGCTGTGCAACCATGCCAACAATCTAGATTTAGAACATTTCCAAAACCCCATAAAGTTCCCTCTTGAGTATCTGCAATCAATCCTCAATTTCCCCTCCAGTTTCTGGCAATTACTGACCTGATTTACCTTTTCTGGTCACATGAAATAAGCAAAATCATAAAATATGGAGTGTTTTGCAACTGGCTTCTTTCACTTAATACAGTGTTTTTGAAGTTCATTCGTGTTGTCACATGTATCTGTGCTTTATTCCTTTTTATGGCTAAAAATAGTCAATTGTATGGCTATGCTGAAACTGAAAAAATTGGCATTTGCGCTGCCTGTGACTACCAGAACCAATAAGTAGAGACAAAGATAGAATCTTTTGGGTGCTTTATTCAGATGCCAGCGATCTGAGAAGGTGGCAGGTTAGTATCCTAAAAAACCATATTAACATCTCATCTCAAAGTGATCTTTTACTAAGGTGAAGAAAAAAGTAGGTAAGGGGTTTGGAAACAGGTTAATCAGATAAGAGTTATGATCAACAACTCTTTATCTACTGAACAACAATTTTTTATCTATGGCCCAGAGTTCCCTCCTTGGAACATAATGGCTCAGATACCTTCTCCATTGCTTGTAGACCCCCCCAGGACGCAAAGGTTGAATTGCTTGACCTCCTGGAGTCCTGCATTCCAGTTCCTGGAACAACAGCTTTCCATACTCATTACTCATGTAAGCCTATCAACTATAAAACTAAAACCTTTCACTCTTGAGTTTCCTTATCAATCCGACATTTTGTTTATCCATTCATCAGTTGATGGACATTTGGGTTGTTTCCCAGCTTTCGACTATTATGAATGGTGCCGCTATGAACATTTATGTACAGGTCTTTGTGTTAACATATATTTTCATTTCTCTTGGGGAGATACCTAGGAGTGGAATTTCTGGGTCATATGGCAAATTCTTTTAGCTAAAATAAAAAACAAAACAAAACAAAAAAACCCCACTACTGCCCAGACCTGTGTGGCTCATTTAGTTGGACATAATCTCATAAAGCAAAAGGTCACTGGTTTGATTCCCAGTCAGGGCACATGCCTAGGTTGCAGGTTTTGTTCTCAACCAAGGCAGGTACAACAGGCAACTGATTGATGTTTCTCTTGCACATTGATGTTTCTTTCCCTCTCTTTTTCCCCTCACTTCCCCTCTTTCTAAAAAAAATAAAATGAAATATATTTAAAAAAATTTTAAACTACCAAGATTTTTTTTTTTACGTGTGACTGTTCATGTTACATTCCTGCCAGCAATATATGAAGATTTTCCCATGTCCTCTCCAACACTTGGTATCATCTGTCCTTTTTAAAAAAAAATTATTTGTTTGTTTGTTTGAGAGAGAAAAGGAGAAAGAGAGGGAGAGAAACATCACTGTGTGGTTGCCTCTCAGTCACACCCCCAACTGGGGGCCTGACATGCAACCTAGTCATATGCCCTGACTGGGAATTGAACCAGCGACACTTGGATCGCAGGCCAACGCTCAATCCACTGAGCCACAGCAGCCAGGTCATCTGTTCTTTTGATTACAGCCCTAGAGGGTGTGTAATGCTATCTTATTGTGGTTTCAATTTGCATTTACCTAATGACTAATGATATGAAGGATCTTTTCAAGTGCTTTTTAGTCATGCATATATGTTTTCAATGAAATGTACATTTAAATGTTTCATTCAGTTTTTAACTGGACTGTTAGGTTTCTTTTTAGTGATGAGTTCTTTGTATATTTTGGATACAAGTCCTTTATCAGATATATAATTTGTAAATACTTTTTCTTAGTCTCTGTCTTGCCTTTGCAACTTATTAAGAGTATTTTTTAAAGCATAAGAGTTTTCATTTTGATGAAGTTCAAATTATTAAATTTTTTTGTGAACTTGCTTTAGATGTTATTTTTCAAAACTCTGCCTAACCCAAAGTCATAAGGATTTTATCCTATGTTTTCTTCTAAAATTTTAATATTTTACTTTTACATTTAGGTCTAAGATTCATTTTGAGTTAATTTTGTATATGATATGAAGTAACTTCTTTGCATGTAGATTTCAAATTGTCCCAGCATCATTTATTGAAGACAGTCCTTTCTCCATTGAACTGTCAGTTCCTTGAAAATCAATTGACCATCAATGTAAGAATTTATTCTTGAATCTTAACTCTGTTCTATTCATATATATGCCTATCTTTATTTCAATACCACACTGTCTTGATTACTGTAAGTTTACAGTAAGTTTAGAAATTGGCTATTGTTAAGTCATCCAACTTTGTTCTTCTTTTTAAAATTTGTTTTGAACATTCTATATTAAATTTAGAATCAGCAGAATACACATTCCTCTCAAGTATAGATGGAACAATTGATAAGATAGAGCATATATTTAGCCACAACACAAATCTTAATGCATTTAAAAAGTTTGAAATCATATATATATATATATATATATATATATATATATATGCAAAGTATTTTTTTCTGACCACAATGGAATGAAACTAGAAATCAATAACAGAAGGAAAACTGGAAATGTGTAGAAATTGAAAAACAACATACATTTAACCAATCAATAGGTCAAAGAAGAAATCACAAGGGAGATTAGAAAAAATACCTTGAGATCAATGAAAATGAAAACACAACATACCAAAAGTTATGAGATGCAGAAGAATAAGCTGAGGAAAATTTATAACTTTTACCATATACATTAAAAATAAAAAAGAATTTCAAATCAATAACCTAACTGTACATATTAAGAGCCCAGGAAAAGAAGATAAAACTAAACCCAAAGCTAACAAAAGGAAGATTTGAGCAGACATAAATACAAATGAAAAACAAAAAAAATTAAAGAAGTCAATGAGACCAAAATGTTTTCTTCAGAAAGATCAACAAAATTTTCAAACTAGATTGACTAAAAAAAAAGATAAGGCCCCAAAAACTAAAATCAGAAATGAGCCCTCACTGGTATGGCTGAGTGGATGAGCACCAACCTGAAGACCAAAAAATTGGTGGTTCAATTCCCAGTCAGGACATATGCCAGGGTTGTGGGATGGGTCCCCAGCTGGGGCATATAAGAGGTAACCAATTGATGTTTCTCTTGCAAACTGATGTTTCTCCCCCTTTTTTTCTCCCACCTTTCCCTTCTCTATAAAAATAAATAAATAAAATATTTTTTAAAAGAGAAATGAACAAGGGGACATTACAACTGATGCCACAGAAATAAAAAGGACTATAAGAATATACTGCAAACAATTGTATACCAACAAACTGTATAACCTAGAAGAAACAGATAAACCCCTAGTAACACAAATCCTACCAAGACTGAATCATGAAGAAATAGAAAATCTGAACAGACCCATTATTAGTAAGGAGACTGAATCAGAAATCAAAATGTCCCAACAAAGAAAAGCCTAGCATCAATTGGGGTCACTGGTGAATCTACCAACATTTAAAAAATGAACACCAATCCTCTTAAAATTCTTTTTAAAAAAGGAGGGGTGTACTCTTCTAAACTCAAATCAAGAACCTAGCATTACCCTGATACCAAAGTCAGACAAAGACACAATAAGAAAAGAAAACAGCAGACCAATATTTCTCATGAACAGTGATGCAAAAATCTTCAACAAAATACTAGCAAACAGAATTCAACAGAACATTAAAAGAATGATACACAATAACCAAGAGGGATTTATTTCTGGAATGTAATGGTAATTCAACATACAAAAATTGATCATTGCAATACACCACATTAACAGAATGAAGGAAATAACTCATGTAGATTTAATATAATTATAAATATGATCGGATTCATGTCTGTCATTTTGCTATTTGTTCTCTATAGGCCACATTTTTTGTTCCTCTTTTATTGCCTTTTCTTATGTTTAATATATGTTTTTTTTTTCACCCCTGGCTGGTTTGGCTCAGTGGATTGAGCGTCGGCCTGCGAGCTAAGTGTCGCTGGTTCGATCTTCCAGTCAGGGCACATCAGAGAAGGAAAACTCTGACTCCAAAAAACCTCCGCTGCCTTGCGGCATACCTCTTCAGGGGAAAGGCTAAGGGAGTAAACCCCGACAGAAAATCCGGAGCCGGAGTCCCTAAGGCGGTTTGACGTTGTAGTCAACACCGGCAACTCCTGCGGCGCACCTGAAGCCAAGCTGTATTGACTCCGTCTTTCCCTTGGACCCTTCAGCTGCGAAGAGAGGGGGGGTCTGCTGCATGGGCAACAGCAGACCCTCCATATCACCCTGCCCAGGCTCTGTAGCTTCAGCTTCACTGGAGAGGACACTCCAGCGACATCGCAAGATGTCGATTCAACACGGGAGGAGACAGATACCGTGTCACTCCCGAGTCGGACTGCACAACCATTCTCGGCGGTGCAGATAGACTCTTAAGAAGCTACACCATCGTCTCTCGAGACGGACGGCTGCCGCCGCCGCCGACGAATATATGTTTTTTGCATCTCATTTTAATTACTGTGTTTTTCCTACATTTTTTGTTATTTTTAAGTGGTTGTGCTAGGAATTACAATATACATCTTAATTTATCACAATTTATTTCATATTAATAATAACTAGAATAATAGTAATATTCCACTGAAACATAGAAGTCTTCCTCCAATAGCATTTCATTTACCGGTCCTTCCTTTGTGTAAATATTGTTATGCATATTATGCCTATATATGTTATAAACCCAACAATAAGTGTTATGATTTACTTTATAAAATCTTTTGTTTTTTAAAGACTTTTTAGAAGAAAAGAGAAAACATATATTTATAGTATTTTATATTTACCCATATAGTTACCTTTTTTTTTTTTTTGTGCTCTTCGTTTCTTTGTATAGTTTGAGTTACTGTCTGGGGTCATTTCCTATTAACCTGAAGAAATTTATTTAATATTTCTCCTAGGACAATTCTGTAAACAACAAATTCTTTGATTATGTTGAAATGTCTTTATTTTCACTTTCTTTTTTTAAACAGGAGAAAAGCATAAGAATTTATTTAATATAAGTTTTACATGACATGTGATCCTTAAAAGGAAAAGACCTTCACTTCCATTTTCAAAGGTTCATTTTGCTGGATATATAATTCTTGAATTTTCAGCTCTTTGACTATATTACCTCATGGCTTTGATAAGAAATCAGTCAGTGATTAATTGAATTGGTTTTCCCTTTTACATGATGACTGGTTTTTCTCTTGCTGTTTTGAATATTTTTCTTTGTTTTTTAAAATCATATGTGAGAAGGTTTTTAGCCATTATTTTTTTTATATATTCTTTTTTTTTCTTTATATATTCTTATTACTCCTTTTTCGTCCTCCTCTTCTTGTGGGACTCCTATTACATGTATGTTGGTGTTCTCGATAGTATCTCACAGATCTATGAGGCTCTGTTTATTTTTCTTCATTCTTTTTTCTCTTTTTTAAGATTAAATTATTTTTATTGATCTACTGATTATTTCTTCTGCCATCTCAAATTTGCTTTTGAACTTCTCTAATGCATTTTCAAACATTATACTTTCCAACTTTTCAACATTTGGTTCTTTTTAAAAAAATAAATTACATCTCTTTATAAAGATTATTTATTTAAGTCATTGTTTTCATATAATCTTTTAATTCTTTAAACCTGATTTCCTTCAGTTCTTTGAACATATTTATAATAAGTGGTTTGATAAATCCAACATGTGGCCTCACTCAGAGACAGTTTCTATTGACTGCTTTTTTTTCTCTGAGTATAGGTCATACTTTCCTGCTTATCTGAAGCTTTTATAGTTTTGGTGTTAAAAGCTGGACATTTTAGATAAAATTCTGTAGCAAATCTGGTTTCTGACTTCCACCCCCCAATTATAGTTGTGTTGCTGGTTTTTCTTTGGCAATTTGCCTGGACTAAACCCATGGGTCAATCTCTCTCACATTGTGTGCTCACTGATGTCTCTGGCTTTCTAGGCTTTCTAGGGATCACCCTTGCATCTGTAGACCTTAGTAGTTAGCCAATGCTCAGTCAGAGTTTGTGTTCAAACACCCAGAAGCAGTTAAGACTTCAGTCCTCTCCTGATAGATGTGCATGTAGTTGGGGGAGAAATTTCACAGTGTGGGCCATGTTCAAGTCTGTCTAACTTTTAACTTCCAATGGGTCCTGCTCTGTCTCTTTTGTGTGGGCATGCAGCCCCTGGTTCCTGGTCTCTCTTTTAAATTTACTGGCTAGTCCTTGGTCTATTGTTTATCCCAATCAGGACGGCAACCCCAGGTTAGCAGATGTCACTGGATTTTTCACATTGGTCTTGTAAGGGACAAAGAAACTAGTGACTCTCAAACCAGTAGGAAATAATTAACAGCAAAGGACATATGTAATTGAATCTTGAATTAGGGGGTTGGTCTCTGAGTCAACATTAAAGCAAGGGAAAATATTAGCATGCAAGTTAGGATAAAGCAAGGGAAAATATTAGCATATAAGTCAGGAAAAAACATTCCGCAGCTCATCACAGATGTCTCTAAGATCAAAGGGGGAAGATATTCAACCCAAACGCAGGGGACTCTGGGACTCTTCAAAGGAGAGCTAGAGATAGGTTTATCACCAAACCCAAACACAAGGCAAAGGAGAGCTGGAACAGACCCCTCACTAAATTACCCTTATCCTTAGTTAGTCAGGTTAGATTGTAACTCCTGAGTATCCAGTAATGGAGAAAAGGGAGA
The DNA here is from genome assembly GCF_987537825.1 of Furipterus horrens. Lineage (NCBI taxonomy): Eukaryota > Metazoa > Chordata > Mammalia > Chiroptera > Furipteridae > Furipterus > Furipterus horrens. The sequence continues at coordinate 155,858,499 of NW_028327173.1, forward strand.
GATGGAGGTGGAGGGGGCTACCTGCATTAGTACAAAACCAGTTTGCTTTGTCTGCTTCGCTGCACATGCCCCTGGCTGTGCCTGCCCTGCAGACGTAGGCTGCTGCTGAAGTCCTGTGTCCTGGTGTTTTTATTGTGAGCGTTTCTCACAGTCTCTAAGTCAAATGAGTCCCCACTAGCAATGAAGTTGTTGGTTTCATGACTTGCTTCGCCCTGGTAGATCACAGCACCAACCGAAGTTGGAGGGGGTGGGACATGGAGGAGCAGCCCCACGGAGGAATGCCACAGACTCCCTCTACTCTTGTCTGATGTGTAGTACTTTTTCATGAATTGACACCTCTTAGTTTGTTGTGTGCGTTTGATTGATTTCTAGCGCACTAAAATGAGTGTTTTTGATCATTTTGCTTTATAGCTATTTTTCCATAGAGATGATTTGCTCATCTCCTTTCTCCTTCATCTGAGAAGTCCTCCTGAATCCATTTTTGTGTTATATAAAATTATGTTTACCAAGCAGTTTTCTATGAGATATTAGATTGTTGTCTGGTAAAAAAAAAAAAAAAATTCTTTCATATTTTACAAATGTTAGGGAAATGTTTAGTTAAATAAAATTAAATGGGGCTCTTTATGATAGGACTTCACAGGGCCATGAATATGACAAGCTGCATTTTACATCTCTAAGAGCAGGGTTGTGAATAGAATACAAGTGTGCAGCCTTGTCTAATTATTTTGCCACAGATTACCTTTTACAATAAATATCTATTAATAAGTTAAAAAACACAGGTAAATGCTGGGAACAACTCTTTAGGCTTTGTGACAAATATAGGGTGGGGCAAAAGTAGGTTTATAGTTGTGAGTACACAAAACAGAGTTTACTTGTGATTATTTATTAATATTGTATTATTTTCCACATGAACAACTGTGAGATTGGTCACACTAGAAATGATCACCAATGAGAACTTCTTTAAATTTCCACAGATTATGACCAGTACTGGGGAGCAAACAACCAGATGCCCTCCTAGAATCTCCTTCTCCTTATCATTCTTCCTCTGGTTATGTTTTAATCTCTGAAACTCTCAATTAGCACAAGTCCCATGTCTGAGGCAAACCCATGTCATCTACCCTTACAGAGAAGGTAGAATTGGGTCTTGAATGGGCCTCTGAGTTCCTGGTTCCTTCCTTCCATCCTAAAATAGTTTTACTTTATAAAATATATTAAAATTAATATATATTATCATTTTCAAAGATTCAATAAATAGCAAGAAGTATAAACAAATGTACAGAGTAATAATAATTCCACCATCCTAGCAACCACCTCTAACATTTGGGTATTTACAGTTTTCTATGTACACCCTTCCCTCCTGCTACATGCTTCTTTTAAGAAATGTACAACACTTTTCTGGCAGTAATGACCTCCCCACGACAACATGCCTCTCACTAAGGATCTCCTTCATCCCTCTCCAGAAAAGGAGAAGAGGAAACACAAAAAGAAGCTCCTGGCGTAGAGCCCCAGTTCCTACTTCATGGATGTGAAGTGCCCAGGAGGCTATAAAATCACCACCATCTTCAGTCATGCACAAACAGTAGTTTTGTGTGTTGGCTGCTCTACTGTGCGCTGTCAGCCTACAGGAGGAAAAGCAAGGCTTACAGAAGGATGCTCCTTCAGAGGGAAGCAGCACTAAAACCACCCTTAATAAAGATGAGTAGGAAATCATCCCAACAGACACATTTTGGATTAAAAAAAAAAAAAAAAAGAAATTACAACAAATGCTCATTAAGTTCCAGGAAAATGGTGGTGAACACCTGATCTCTGTACTCAAGAAGTATCCAGCCGAGGGAGTGAGAAAGACATTAAGTAAATCAGGCAAATAAATTTTATATTTACAAATTGCGATAAGTGTGAAATTGACATGTATTTTGGTTTCAGGTTATCAATATAAATAGAAATCTTGAGGGTCCTCATTGTCAGAAAGTCACAAAGAGCTTACTCAGAATGATATAAAATTCCACTCTGGAAATTAAAAACCTAGACACTCAATGTGTTCCAAGCAGCACCTATTCATTAAAAAAGAAATCAGATAGTAAGAATATATATATGGTCTGTCCAGAAGGTATCTAGCCATGTGTTATGAAAAAACAGACAGTAATTGAAGAAGAGACAAGATACAAGAAACACTGTGCATAGGGCAATGACACCTCAGTCCCCTTCAAAGTAAGCACCTCGGGACCTCACACAGTTCTAATTGCCATCAGCTGCTCTGTTGTATTTTCCTGAATCTCATTAATTGTCTGAAATCTCTCCCTTTTCAAAGGCGATTTTAGTTTTGGGAAAAGGCAGAAGGCACAGGGCACCAAATCTGGGCTGTAGTGGGGCTGAGTGATTTGATGTTTCACAAAAAAACTGCTTGAGACGTGATACACGAGCAGGCGCATTGTCGTGATGAAGCTGCCCATCACCAGGTGCCCATAGCTGAGGGCTTCAGATCATCCAAATAGTTTCTGTGGAGGAATGTTCAAGCTTAATGGAAATTTTGATGCAGATTTGTTGCTCTACTTGCTCAGTCATTTTGAATGTGACAGTCACACAGTACACATGTTCACTCAAAGCTGTCCACTGCCCCCACTGACTAGTATAGTGAAGTTGTCATTGTTCATGGATGCACATTCCAGTCCTCTCTCCTTGACTGCCAGGTTACATCGATGCCAAGCTAACCATTCTCATTATATTAACAATGGTTGGACTTTTTCTGGAAAAATGCTGTATATGTTTCATAAACTGTTTTCTTCTCATATCAGTGTATCATGCTGATACATACAGATTCTGTGCTAGAATTGAGAATAACAAAAACATGCTCCTCTCCCTGAGGGTTGAATTCTAACAGGGGAGAGAGACATATAAATAGATCATTTGAATTCAATTTTAGTAGAGATTGTATAATATAAGATATAAACCTGGGGCAGGGAAGACTTCATAGAAGAACTGATGCCTGAGTTCTCTTTTAAAGGATAAACAGGAATTTTCCAGTTCAATAAAGAGTGGAAGAATATTCCAGAGAGTATGTGCAAAAACACGAGGAGTTGAAAGCATGGTGTATTCAGGGAACTGTCAGAAGCTAATGTCACCAAAACAAAAAATGCTAACTTAAGTCTAGTAGGTGAAGAGGCTAGAGAGGTGGGTGACAGTGTTAGGGATAAAGAAGCCAGTGACTCTCAAACCAGGAGGAGATAATTAACAGATGAATCATGGAAAAGGGGAGAGGAAATGACATTCTGCATCTCCTCGCACATATCTCTGGGATCAAAAGGAGGAAGATTGTCATCACCAAACACAGAAAATAGGAAGATGTAGCTAGATAACTTTGCAAATAAGTTGGAGATAGACCTATAACTAGATTACCCTAAAGTAATCACACCCTGAATTAAGCAGTTAGTCACATTAGATTGTGAACCCGGATTAAACAGTAATGGAGAAATGAGGGAGAAGGAGAGGGGAGGGGGAGCTAATCACATTAGTATAAAACCAGTTTTCTTTGTCTACTTTGCGTGCGCTTGCCCTTGATTGGCTGTGCGCCCGACCCTGTAAACTTGTGAATAAACACCTAGCTTTCCTGCTCAAGTCCTGTGTCCCGTGTTTTATTGTGAGCATTTCTCACAACAGGAAATTTATCCACGTCTAGATCTTAGGAGCTTGCATTTCATTCATTAGACTATTTTGAAGTGATAATAATATGATCGGATTTCTAAGATAGAAAGCTCTCTGAAGAGTTAGCTGAAAAGAAATTAGTAATAATGGATGACCAATTACAGTATTTTTATAATAATCCAAGACAGAGATGAGGTACTAAAGTAAGATGGTGGCAGGGAAAATGGAGCAAGGGGGGTGTATTAAGTATATTTTTAAGGATGAATTAAGGCAATTTAGCTAGAATGGGAAATCAGGATTACTGGTGAAAGCTGACAAGGGCTTCGCAGGGAAAGCATTGCCAAATGTTAAACCCAAAGAGCAAGGGGTTGTAGAAACCTAAATGGAGTTTAGACATTTAAGGGGTTGGGAATAGCATGGATGACTTGGAGCCTATGGAAAAGAGCCTGGCGGAGGAAAGAGGGTGAGAACTGGGTGGGTATGTGTATGTCCCGGCACTCCCCTTTCAGGTGGTTCCCAGGCAAATTCCCAGGATAGCACAGCAGCCCTGGAGTAAGTAAGGGAGAACAACTGTTGTCTGTCGTCAACAGTCCCATCGAGCGAGGGCAGAAATTTTCAAAAAAACATGTTACATGAAAGAATGATTCCCTAGAGATATATCCTGGAAAAAAAGTGGGCTGAATTCTCTGTGGACATGGGGGTGGAGCCTAAGGCTTTCAAAGAGAAAGCTAATGTTTATGTACAAAATATTTCTGAAGAATTAGATTATAGCAGTTGTTTTTAGGGAGAGCAAGTGGGTAGCTGGGGGATGGGAAGGAAAAAAGACTTTTCTAAGTATAACTTTTTATATATTTTGAATTGTTGATAAGGTGAGTTTAACATCTGCTCAAAATAAAAGATTTTAAAAAGGAAGCTTAGGAACTACGCAGAAGAAAAAATCCTGTCCTGGCTGGTGTGGCTCAGTGGATTGAGCGCTGGCCTGTGAACCAAGCAGTCACCAGTTCGATTCCTGGCCAAGGCACATTCCTGGGTTTGTGGGCCAGGTCCCCAGTTAGGGGCATGTGAGAGGTCCAATTGAAGTTTCATTCTTTCTCTTTCTCCCTTCTTTCCCCTCTCTCTAAAAATAAATAAAACATTAAAAAAAATGTTTTATTGTCGTTTCACATATCTGTATGTGTTTCCAAGTGAGACAAGTGAGACAGCCCTGTTTGGAGAGTTTGCGATGAGGCTTCTGATATTCTTATGGGAAATAAACTTATTGCTTGTCCTCCTGCTGTCTTAGGACCACTTCACCTTCTTAAGGTACATGTGCCTTACTCAGGTACTGAGTCCCTTCTCTGCCCTATTTTTAGCTCAGTGAAGCCACCCTCCTCCCTGACTGGAAGAGACACAGGAAATCCAGTTCTAGAGGGTTTAATTTAACAAGTTCAATTCCCATGATAGTATGGCATTCTGAGTGAAATTACCTGGGACAGAAGTAAAGAAGGGAGAAGGAGAAAAGGAGTCTATATTTATGAAAAAATGGACAGTTCAAAATTATAAGCTTGAAAGAAAACATCTATACCCCGTTCATTTCAGAGCAGGGCTTGGAGCCAGAGTCTCAGAAAAGGAAGCCACAGGCAACCACTTCCCTGTCAATACCATGAAAATATGAGGGAGGGGGGGAGATGGAGGGGAGTGGAATGCTTCAGGCTCAAAGTCTAGATTTAGGGCTGCAATTTTAGTTCTACCCCTAAAGTTGTGCTACTTTGGTCAAGTGGCTTTCCCAGTCTAAGTATCAGTATCATTTTCTACAAAATTAGGTGACATCCTACAATTCTAAATCGTAGGAAGTCCTGCTATACAATTTTATAGCCTTTTTCTACCAGGAATTTCACTTCTGGGCTTTTTACATTGGTTTCTTGGCTGTATTTTCAATTTTTAACTTTGCAAGGTAGAAGCTAGAGGAGGAATGGTAGGAAATGGTGAGAACTCAACTATCATTGTGTCTGGGTCACAGAGTAAGAAGCTCTAGAAGTTGCTCCAGCAACAACTTCATAATCTGGTCAATAGGAGGTACTTTTGTCTTTTTTCCAAATTTCTCTTTTCTGAGAATTCCTCTGTCCTTTCTTGCAACCATTTGCCTTCCCCCTAAACTTGTTTGCTGTTGACTGGCCTATACTCACATGTCAATTGATGTGATTGAACAATAAACAATGATTATTTCAACAAATAACTGAACACGTACTATATACTAGATAAGCAGTTTATAACTTTGTGATCTCGGGACACTTCTACATGCTTAAAAGTTATTGAGGGCCTCCGAAAGCTCTTGTTTATTATATGGATTATATCTATAGATATTTACTGAATAAAAAGTGAAACTGAGAAAAATTTAAACTATTAATTGATTTTAAATAGCACAAAAAACCATTACATATGAACAACATTAAAAAAATTAAAAATAGCTATATATTCAAAACAAAAAAATAGTGATAGGAGTGGCATTGTTTCACAATTTTGCAAATTTCTTTATTATCAGGCTTAATATAAGACAGCTGGATTCCCATGATTGTTTCTGCACTTAAGCGTTTGCTTTAGGGTTTGTATTAGTTTCCTGCGGTTGCTGTAAGAAATCACCCCAAACTTGGTGGCTCAAAACAATATAAATATATTCTTTTGTAATTCTGGAGGCCAACATCTCCACCGTCAGTTTCATTGGGCAGCGGGAAAGTGCTCCCTCTGGAGGCTCTAGAGGAAAATTCGTTTCTTGCTTCCATCTGGAGGCTGCAGGCATTTCTTTCTTTGTGGCGTCATGGTTCCAATGTCTGCCTCCATCTTCACCTCAACTTCTGTTTTGGGTGTGGTGCCTAATCTCCCTCTGCTTCTCTTGTTCTTTCTCTCTTTTTGATTTACTTTTTCTTTTTGATTGAATTTATTGGGATGATACTGGTTAACAAAATTATATAGGTTCCAGGTGCACAATTCTATAATATATCACCTGTATATTGGATTGTGTGTTCACCACCCCAAGCCTGCTTCTCTCTTCTAGGGACTTTGTGATGGCATTTAGGGCCCATGGGAATAATCCAGGAATATCTCTTTATCTCAAAATCCCTAATCACATCAGCACAAGTTTTACTATATGAGTTAACACTCACAAATTCTAAGGGTTAGGATGTGGATTTATCTTGGGGAACCATTATCAGCCTACCACAGGGTTGCTATTTTGTTTGAAGTTAATGAAGAAAACGTGGTCTCACACAGATAATGTAGTTCAGGAAAAAAGTATTCTAATAGCCTGTTCAAGTAATTGTGAATATTCTTTTTTGATACAACACCACAACTCAACAATAAGTCGTTTCTTGAAGATTTGTGGCAATGTGGAATTTGAAAACATCAGTGAACTTTTGGTACTGGGTTATATTGAAATAATTGGTCTGTAATGCACTTTCAATGGATATTCAGTCCATGCATAATTTTATAGCATCACACATTGATCATTTGGAAAATATTGATTCACTGAGTTATACAGATCTTCCAAATATCGATGCATTTAATTATACATTATAGAACAATAACATTCATTAATATCACCACTAATCTTATCAAAATAGTTCTCCCAGACTGTGCAACAAAATGAAAAAAGACTGAACAAGACTGAAGAGGCTCTAAGACAGCTGCAGGACAACATGAAACGTAATAATATCCGTATCATAGGAATTCCAGAAGGAGAAGAAGAGCAAGGGATAGAAAACCTCTTTGAAAAACTAATGACAGAAAACTTCCCTAACATGGGGAGAGAAAGGGTCACGCAAGTCCAGGAAGCACAAAGGGTCCCAATGAAGATGAACCCACACAGGCCCACTTCAAGACACATCATAATTAAAATGGCAACATTCCAAGACAAAGAGAGAATCCTAAAAGCAGCAAGAGAGAAACAACTAATAACGTACAAGGGAGCTCCAATAAGGCTATCATCAGATTTCTCAGCAGAAACACTACAAGCCAGAAGGGAATTGCAAAAACTATTCCAAGCAATGAAAAACAAAGGCCTACAACCAAGAATACTCAACACAGCAAGACTCTCATTGAAAATGGAAGGTGAAATAAGGAGTTTCCAAGACAAAAGAAGGCTAAAAGAATACATCTCCACCAAACCAGCATTGCAAGAGATGCTAAAGGGTCTGCTTTAAGAAGATGAAGAAGCAGAGAGAGAGACGGAGAGGAACACGAGTACAAAGGGGGACAGTGACAATGAATAAGCACTGAAAGAAAGAAGGAACTTCTACCATTTGCAACAACATGAATCGAACTAGAGAGAATTATGCTTAGCGAAATAAGCCAGGCAACGAAAGAAAAATACCTTATGCTATCACCTATTACAGGAAACTAATGAACAACACAAACAAATGAGCAAAATTGAACCAGAGGTATGTAAACAAGGAATAAACTAATAGTAACAAAGGGGGAGATGAGAGGGAGAGAAGGGGGTAAGAAGGGGAAGGGTCTAGTCAAAGAACATGTATAATATGACCCATGGACATGGACAACTGGGTGGGGACTGAATGTGGGAGAAGCGGGGGCAGGATGCAGGGAAGCAAGAGGGGGAAAAAGTGGGACAACTGCAATGGAAAAACAAACAAGAGAAATTTTTAGTGGGGGGAAAAATGAAAATATAAAGAATGGAAATGCAAGTTCAGTGAATATTAGAAGGACAAGGATTTTCCTTCACACTGTGTATTTTTCTTCCTATCTGATCCCTCCAGAGTTTGGCATTCTAAAGAAGTAAGTAATGACATAAGTTTCTTTGCATAAAACTAATAAGACCAGTTATTAATAGAGATTTTTTTTTGACTAAAACTTTGGAATGTCATGACTAAAGGAGACATGCTTGGGCTCTGGTTGTTACCAAAAAGCCCTGAGGAACTGGGATTGACTTTCAAAGGTAATAAAAGCCCATGAGATAAAAGGCCTGGTACCTTGGTTGGATGCGCAGTCCATGGCAATCTTTCCAGGGAAAGAATGAAGGTTGTTTTCCTGAAAGATGGCTAGAAGGGACCTTAAGGCACAATGGAAAACCAGAAGGACTTGGAAAAGACAGGTGTTTACAGGCAAGGCTGAATGCCAGGTATGTGGTCCTGCTTCTGTGCCCTGAAGGGCATACTGAAGGTCACCCTAAATGTTCCTTGTGTAAGTTCCAGCAAAGCAGAACTAAAGATCATAAGTGATCATTTTCTGCTCTTGTTGTGTTTATGCAAATGAACAGGATAGATTAAAAGTGGACTTAATGCAGTCCCTTTAATGACAAGGAGGGTAATCTTAGGGAGAAAAACTGTGATGCAAGGAAAATCACAATGCTCAGTGGCAGACTATAAAGTAGTGCAGCTAACCGTCTTTAAAGTTTCTTTTCATTTAAAATTTGTTTTCATTTGAAAGTTAAACTATGTCTGTGGTATTATCAAAGATGTTTAATTTACAGGCAAGAAGAATGTCAAATGCCTTGCAACTGGATGTCTTTCCGATAAGACAGTCCTACAGATTTAGAGACTTGTATATGGGTTATGTTACATAAATTAACATGTATTTTCTGTTTTCAAAGGGCATAAGCCTATGATCTCATTACCTGAGTGATTGTCTGTATGTATAGGCCTCACTTAATCCTGTCTGCATCGCTGCCTCCTGAGACTCAATGGTTTGGCTGAACTAAGTGGTTTGGTTGGTGAAGAATGGGGCTTCACTTTAAAACTGGTTTCTGTTTTCTGTCCTAATGGCTTGGACAGAAAGAGCCCAGAGGTCTGAGAGGGGGGAATCCTAAACTATTTCCCTCAGCCCAAACTAAGTAAGTATAATGGGCAAAAGGGTTTTGGACAGGTGAGATGTACCTGGCACACCTTCCTCCAAAGAAGCCCTTCTTTTCCCTAATGTGGGACATTGAAAAATTAATACCTGTCTTTTGTCATCTAGTGGTTATGGATTGAATGGTGTCTTTTAACCCTGTTGCCAAATCTGTTGCCCCCAGAATACAACAAGGATGCCAGCCTGTTAAACCAAGCACGCCGTTGTCCGGGGACAGCCAACTGACCTGGAGTCTGCACAATCCTTCCCCATGTGGGAAGGCCACCCTCCCCTCCACACCCCCACTCTTATTAGGGATTTCTGGACCCAAGGGTAGGTAGGACGACGACCACGTCCAGCTTGAAGCAGCTAGAAGAGCTCGAGGACCTTCGCCCATTGTCCTTTACAAGATTACAAAGGGTCTTAAGTCTGAGAGGGAGGGATTATTATTTTTTATTGTTAAATTAATTAATTAATTATTTAAAAAGAAGAAGAAGAATATATGAAAGGGTGAGGCAGGAGAACTTGTATGTATGACCCATGGGCATGGACTTAGAGGGGGGTTGTTGGGGGAGGTGGGGTGCTGGGTGGAGGGGAGCAAAGGAAAAAAATTGGAACTATTGTAACAGTATAATCAATAAAATATACTTAAAAAAATAGTTCTTGCATATTGGGAAGTTATCATGTTCCTGGTGGTAAATACATATTTTCCAAAATTTTAAATTTCACGTGAAAGCTTGAATTTTATGAGTGGCAACAAATACTGCCATCTATTTTTCTTAAAGTGACAGACTGGCCCTCTGTTTTCAAGAAAACCACTGTTAATCATTATTTTAATTGAAAATTGTGGTTCAGGAAGAAAAGTGGCTTTAAGTCTAACAACTGCACAAGTCCTTTTCCTTGACAAACCTTTGTTGTGCATCAGAACTACTTTCTGTCTTCTTTCCCTTTTGTCACACACAATTTTAAAAGAAATGTAGTCAAGGATCAAGATGTAATAAAATTAAAAATTCTTACTTTTAGGTGAAACTGGATTTTTTATTTTATTTTATTTGTGCGTGTGTAAAGAGCAGATTTCGGAGGCTCTGCCTTGATTTGTCTTAAGGTGCCAGTGGCTTTTATACCATTAGTGCAAATTGCATAGTTGTTCCAGGATAAACTGTGAGATTAAAAAAATATTTTTATCGCTTTATTTCTGTACCCCTGTGATTAGTGCTAAGCATTTATATAAAAGATATTCTTCAGACCCTGGCTGGTGTGTCTCAGTGGACTGAGCACTGGCCTGTGTGAACTGAAAGGTTGCCGGTTCGATTCCCAGTCAGGGCACATGCCTGGGTTGTGGGCCAGGTCCCACTTGCAGGGCGTGTAAGAGGCAACCACACATTGATGTTTCTCTTCCTCTTTCTCTCTTCCTTCCCCCTCTAAAAATAAATAAAGAAAATCTTTAAAAGAGCTTCTTCAAGTATTAGTTGGTGCTCACACTGGATAGAGACAAGCAAAGCAACAAGTCTAGGTAAATCTATAATTATGTAATTGTTGTCCATCTGAAAGGCAGTATAATTCTGCACATGAGATGGTAACTCAGTCTTTATGTTTGAAACTAATTTTCTAAGGTGGTGAGCTACTGCATCTTTGGAAAGTAGCACTGCCATGATTTTCTTTGCCTGTTTTTTCACGTAGCAGGCTTTCACTGAATCACGTACAGGCTTTAAGACTGTCTCAGCTATTGCATGCCCCTCTCTAGCCAGTGCAATACAGTAACTTAACCTGTAAGATGCTTCAGTGGATTTTTCATTTCTAATTTGAAAAGTGGTGACAAAAAAGCTTTGGCTTTTAAAGATCTTACCATGTTTAAAATTTTAAATTCCCTTTCTTTTAAACTGCGGTCTCAAAATGATGCCTCAACCTAACTGGCACCAAAATAGTATTTGAAAATGTTCTGTTGAATCAGACAAGGTACAAGGACAACAACCACTTGTCGGAAGATTAATGAAGTTAGAGATTAGGTATAAGTGAAGATGGTGCCTAAGAACACACTGGAAGTACTGAAGAAAAAGTGAGTTCTTCTCTGAAAATGCACATATGCATATTCTAAACCTTAGAATAGAAAACACAACAGTACTCAGCACACATTTCACCTTCCAATAGAGCGATTGTATGTTATCTATTCTCTTGAAAACTCCTCTGGGCACTTTCGAGAGGATGAGAGTCAAAACAACAACTATTTCAGCAACAGGGACCTAGTTTTGACTTCGTGGATCGCCGGGAGGTTTTGAGAAACCCTCGGAAGTCATCAGATCACATTTTGAGAACCACTGTAATAGGTAGAAACTGGGGTAGGAGCAGTAGGCATCCTCTCCGTAAGGAGGTAAATAGATATTTACGTAGTGGCACCGTGCTGAGTTCTACAGCGGGAAAGAACGGCGCGTGTGAGCGGGTCGGGCCTGGACCCCTCGCCTCCCGCGCCTGCTGGGCCAGGCAGTCCGCTCCAGGAGTGACCTTTAAACTGCAGAGGAGGAGTCGGCCCTGCCGCCCGACCACCTCCCTTCCTGGCAGTTGCCCAAATCCCAGGAGGGGTGGGTGGGTGAGAAGCGACAGTGGCCGCGCGTCGCCCCTACGCGGTCAGCGTGGAACCGGCAGGATGGATCCACAGGTCAGCCGTTCTTTCATTCAACACCACCTTGCCCCCGACAGCGCGTGGCGCCGGGGCCGCAACGTTCCGGTCCTTCGACTGCTCAGGGTCCCTGGGACAGTGAGCGGTGGCCGAATGGGGGGCCAGAATAGGCACTTCCCGACGCGGTCTCGGGCAGCGCGGAGGCGGCTGCACAGAGGGGAAAACCTTGGGGGACGAAGTGTCAGAGGGACGGTCCGAGCGACAACCTCAGGAGGACTGACTCAGATGCGCGGGACCTGGGTTGCCACTGAAACAGCTCCTAGAATCGAGTCCTTCCCTGGAGCTCAACCTCGCGCCGGCTGTGCCAGCTGCCATTCCCACCACCGCGGACTCTCGCGCCCTCCTGCGGCTCCTGTGGAGAACTACACTGTGCTTGTCCACGCGGGACAAGAATAAAGATTTCTTCTTCAAACAAACAGGAAGTGCCTACGGAGGCCGGGCCGGTGGTAGGGCATCGGCCGGGCATGAAGCCGGGAGGCGGCCGGAGCGCGGTCGGTGGCGGAGGCGATGAGCGACATAGTGGAGAAGACGCTGACGGCGCTGCCGGGACTCTTCCTGCAGAACCAGGGGGCTGGCGGCCCCGCGGCCGCCAGGGCGGCCTTCTCCTCGCGGCTGGGCGGCCTCATCCGCGGCATCACCGCGCTTACGTCCAAGCACGTAAGTGCTGGTGGCCGGGAGGTCGGGACGCCCGGGGAGGCCCTGGTCGCGCCGCGAGCTTACGGTGCTGGCCCTACGGCGGGGCTCCGGGACTGTGTGTGTGTCGGTCAGTCTTTGCGTCTTCCTGGAGGCGTCACGTTCCTGCCCGGACTGACAGCTGGGAGCCCGGGTTTCCACTGTCGGCCCCGACACTGACTCCTATGAATCTGCGGGCAGATGCCTGATTTTTGAAGCTCCGATATTTTCTGAGCGTTGAAGTGGGAGAGTACCAGTACATAGTTCATAGGTTGTTTTGAGACATCAAACGTCTGAAAATACAAGTCCAATAGCAGTGTCAGCATTCACCTGCTACGAAGTTTCTTTCCTTACTCAGGTTCTTTCTCTCCCCAGTCCTTGCAACCGCTGGATGTCACATTGGACCAGACCCTGCCCTCTGCACCTGGTGTTAAATATCTTTGGGGAGATTGAGGTTTTTAGTTAGACCAGTGGGTAGGGCAAAGGAAAAAAGTATAATTCTCCCAAAATGTAAAATTTGCAGAATAAGGCACGGCCTCAAATGGGCTTTGAAAATGAGCAGTTATTTCACGAGTTATTCAGTTCCCATACTTTTGGTAGCTGCAGAGATTGTGTAAGATACTGATTCAAAACTCCAAGGACATTGTATCTTTAAAAAATCATGTTATGTCCTCAGTTCAGAAGATATTTATGGAAGAGGTTATGTATTAGACACTGAGGAAAGAGAAAAACACATTTTCCTTTCCTAAGGAATTGGTCATTCATCTTGTCTTGAAACAAGTATTACCAATATACTTGTGCCAGGAGAGAAGAAAAAAGAGGTTTTTCTCTAAGAACTCTTAAGTGTTTAAGATATTCTTTTAAAACTGAGATGGGATGATACTGTACTGGAGAGGGTTTGCTTCGCATTCAAAATTAGTTATTTGTGGACTTAATGTTGTTTGTTTTAATGTTTTGTCCTTTGCTAATTTTTATGAGATGATGTATGAAATGTAAAAAGTATTTTCGGTTCCAAACTGCAGTTTGAAACGGTACATAAGGTATCTTTGTGTAACATTATCAGTAGTTCTTGATTAGCCACCTGATGGACATCTGCTAATTCAGTGTGTAACTCAACAGTAGTATTATATTAGCCAAAATTGGGGCCAGTTTTCAAGTGCTTTGAGGGAGGTAAGATACAGAGAGTAGAAGTGACCATATTGGTGCATTTATTGTGTGTTAGACGGAGGTGGGAAGTGAGGGAAAGGGTGTAAGGAATGAGGAGGAAAGGGCAGGGAAGAAGAAGATCGTGTAAGGGAAGCAGACCGACTTCTGTTTCTGCCTTCTTCCCCTATTTCTTTATTCCATGAAGACTCATTTTAAGGGAAATGTGTGAGAACCTTATCGTGGGCCAGTATATGAAGAATTTCTTTTCCTTTTCTCCACCATTAATTTAAAAAAAAATTTCTGCTAAAGTGTCTTTAAGGAGACAGTAACTGAGTGAAGAAAAGAGGAAGGTGGGTTAGACTGGGAATATTCTTTTCAGAAATTCTTCTGAGAATTGGAGAAATGCCTGAAGCACATAATTTTTATAACTCTCCTTTAAAATAATGTTTCTTTTATTAGAATGTTATAAATTGTATTTTCCCTTTAAAAATACTGTTACTATTTTGAAAGACAGTTATTCATGCATTTAAGTATTTTCACTTTTTCAGGAGGAAGAGAAATTAATCCAGCAGGAACTGAGTAATCTGAAAGCAACTGTTTCTGCTCCTACAACAACACTGGTAAGTTTGCATAGTCAGTGCCGGCACATTTTGAATTTGATATCTGGTCCACTCTGGACTCCATAGCGACATCTAATTTATCTCTTGCTAGGATGTAATTTATCATAGTCACAACCAGTTATGGATGGTAGAAAGTCGGGTATTAACTTGAGCCTTTTATTATTGACTGGCTGCATCAAGCAAGACTTGCTTGGCTGATGTCAACTTACTGTCAATGTGATGGTAATTACATAAATGTGGCAATACTGGGACTCCAGTGCTGATCTTCCTGTCCTGCACTGGGAAAAGGTGAGTATGTATCATTTAAAATAATAGTTTTAGCCTTGGCTGGGTGGCCAGTTAATTGGAACATCATCCCATACACAAAAGGTTGTGGATTCAGTCCTCACTCTGTGCCCACACACGAGGCAGCCCATCAATGTTTCTCACATAGATGTTTCTCTCACACACCGCCCCCCCCGACACCTTCCTCTCTCTCTCAAATAAAAATAATCAATAAACGTATCCTCAGGTGAGGATTTAAAAAATATCTATTTCATACCAGAATTGACATATTGTAGTTCTCATTTTACTGGTATACATCTTGGAGTATAGGTTGGCTGACTGACAAGGTAAAAAAAAAATGGTTTTCTTGATGTAAAACTAAGAATATTCCCAGCAGCTAAATCAGAATCCAGTTGTTTTTAAAATTGGTTTCGTATGATTAGATTTTTCAAACAACATTCATTTCATCAACTTTTTAATGAGTGGCTACTATATGCAAGTCATTTGCATGACTGTTTCCCCATAGTTAGATTAAGGCCTAGGTTCTTTTTTTTTCTTTCCTAACTTTAATATGGTTTCACATAATGAGAATTTTCCAAGCAATATTTATTCAGCAGAGATTTTGTGAGTGTCTTCTGTGTGTAAGTCATTGTGCGAATGTTCTTTCTCCTCTCAAAAATATTGCGTGATCATTTTTCATGAATACGTGCATGTACATGAATAACTCTTGTAAAGTATGAGAATATATATTTCCTTTTATGATCACAAGGATATGTGGACAAATGAAACTCAAAGCATAACTAATCTGTTCTGTGTGTATATACATATATGTATATATGTTTGTATGTGTATAAAAGTTCCTGTGCTTCATGATACTTGACAGAAATTTTAAGTAGTCCTGGCCAGTGTGGCTCAGTTGGTTGGGGTGTTGTCCTATACACCGAAATGTTGTGGAATGATTCCTGGTCAGGGCACGTGACTTGGTTGTGGGTTTGATCCCAGTTGGGGAGCCTATGAGAGGCAACCAGTTAATGTTTCTCTCTCCCCCCTCCTTCCTCTCTCTTCTAAATGAAGAAATGTCCTTGGGTGAGGATAACAAAATTAAATTAACTTCACTTGTTTTTTTAAAAAAATGATAAGCAGAAGTGGCTTTCCTCTTTTTACTTTGTTAGATTTCTGTTTTCTGTAATTGGCATCAATAAATATAATTTCTCTTGCTATCAGGCATAAACCTGGTGAGAACAGAACTAAGATAAATAGGTAGAAGTTAGGAAGTAAGATTTTATAATTATGGCCATCTAGTCTGTCTCTGAGGTGGTCATGAAGAAGCTGGATACGTTTGTTAGAGAATTGTTAAGAGAATTCCTACAATGGAGAATGCACTTTCCTAAAAATAAGAGAACAGCAATGTATGTAATATAATTTTTAGTTCATAATGACTTTTGAAAAACTCTTAAAGTGAATGTTACAAAACCAGGGTTGATAGTTAATGGCTTAAATGAACACTTTCACTCCTAATTGATAGAGAAGCCTTTTGAGGAGGACTTCCAAGATCTTACTGTATAAACTTATTTTCTCAGTATTTAGTAGTCTTAATGTGCTAATGAATTAACTTATAGTACTTTAAACACAAGTGACCTGAATTAAATCTTATTCCCCTAAGATTTTCCTATAATTTCTTTTTAAACTCTTCATGTCGACATATGTGTGATACATTAAGCATTATTATCCTTTAAAATATTTTACTTTATTGTTTCCTAAGACTTTTGTGTATACTAACCTTTATTAATTCTTAGATATTAAGACAGTCTGTGAACTTTTCTTTTTTTTGAAGCACATTTTATTTATATTTTTTATTATTTATTTTTTGCAGAAGTTTTTAATTTTAATTAAATCCAGTTTATCAATTATTTCTTTCATGGATTATGACTTTGATGTTTAATAAGTCATCACCATATCCAGGGTTATCTAGATTTTCTTATGTTATCTTCTGTGAGTTTTGTAGTTTTGCATTTTACATTCATATCTGTGATTCATTTATGGTAAATTTTTGTGAAGGGTATAAAGTTTGTACCTAGATCCATTTTTTGTCCGTGTGAATATCCAGTTGTTCCAACACCGTTAGTTGTAAACACTAATTTGTTAAAAGATCAGCTGACTCTAGTAATGTATATCTATTTCAGTCTTTCTTTTCTGTTCCAGCATCACACTGTCTTGCTTACTGTAGCTTTATATTAAGTCCTGAAGTCTGGTAGCTTCAAACCTCCAACTTTTTTCTTTTCCTTCAATATTTTGTTGGCTATTCTGAGACTTTTGACTCTCTATGTAAACTTTAGAATCATTAGGCTGGGCACAAAGGACTTATATTTTTCATTTTTGAATAAAGTTTGTTTGCTATAGGTATTGAGAATACTCAATGATGCAAATGCTCAAAAATGCAAATATTATGCTAATAAAACAAATTTATAGACTCTTCTAACACAACTTATTTGCTACTGTTGTAAATATTAAAAGACCCAGTTAAAAAATTAAATATTGGAGTGGCTCTATCAGTAATGAACATATGCCCTTTAGTTCATAATAATTGTGAGAGTGGTGGAAAAAGAATGCCTATAAAGCAAACTTTTGTGTATTATATACAGCAAAATAATTCTGAAGGAAGTCCACATGCAATTTGGTTTTTAAATGTGAAAAATATTTCATCACAGAAATTATTACCAACTTGTGGGAATTTTATGGATGTTTTCATTTGACAAAATATATTAAAATACTGTGCTGCATTCTAGAAGCCAAGTCAAATTACCATGGGTAACATTTTGTCTGAGGATCATGTGCTTCATGTTATAATCACATTTTACATGAGGGGCATCTAGAATTATAAATAGCTACAGTTGATTTATTTTATAGTGTTGCCACTAACAAAATATTGAAATTATTTTACTAAAATAAATACTCTTGGTAATTAAGTTACGGAGCGACTTTATTAAGTCTGACAGGCGATTTATTTTATATATGTATGTTTTTTCCAGTGCCGGTATTAAAGGATTTCCCTGTTAAATGATTACAACATAATAAAAAAAAATCAAAACATTCTATTTATTTATACAGTTACTGGATATTTTGCTTTTCAGAAAATGATGAAGGAATGTATGGTGAGACTTATATATTGTGAAATGCTTGGATATGATGCTTCCTTTGGCTACATACATGCAATCAAGTTGGCACAACAAGGAAACCTTTTAGAAAAAAGAGTAGGTATGTATATATTTAAGACTTTAGGTATGTGTGTATTTAAGACTCAATGTTGTCCTATAAATTCCAGCTACTATATGAAATGAATTATGGCAGGTATATAGTATGTTTTTAGAACATTGCCTTGTAGCTTCCAAAGCTTTAAGAAGGTAATACTACTTCAAAAACTTAAAGCTTATAAATATAGTCAGTTTTCCTGATTCATAGAGAAGATTAAAGTTATAGAGAAGATTATAAATTGTCTGCTCTTGTGATGGTGGTTGGATGACTTTATATATTTGTCAAAACTCATTAAAGTATACACGTCAAAACTCATTAAAGTATACACCTAAAAATGGGTGAGCCCCTTAATTGGGTGTTGTCCTGCAAAGCCGGGATTTCTGGCTTCATTCCCAGTGGGGGTGCTTGCCCAGCTTGTGGGTTCAGTTCCCAGTTGGGGCACGTATAATGTTTCTCTCTCACATTAATGTTTCTCCTTCTCTCTTTCTCCTTCCCTTCCCTTCTCTCTAAAAATAAGTAATAAAAATTAAAAAAACAGGAAAAAATGGGTGAATTTTTTGTATGTAAATTATATATACCTCAGTAGAGATAATTTAAAAATGTCTAATGTCATCAATTTAATGATCAGAAATGTTTATACAATAAAAACTGAAATTGACTTGAATAATTTTAATACTCCCCTGAGGATATGTTTATTGATTTTTAGAGAGAGAGACACACACACATGATAGGTTGCCTCCCCTATGCGCCCAGACTGGGGATCGAACCTGCAACCTATGTGCCCTAATTGGGAATTGAACCCACAATCTTTTGGTGTATGCGATGACTCTCCAACTAACTGAGCCACCTGGCCAGGCTTGACTTGAATAATTTTAAATATCTTGTTCTTAGTTTCACAAATGTTAGCTATGTGGATTAGAGGCATCTTTTAAAAATCTTTGTCTCTATAACCAACCTTTAGGACTTTTAGGAAAAATTCTTCCAAAGACTTAAATCTTGAATTCATATAGATTTGGCTTTATATCAGAATCCCAAGAAGGAAGCACTTTAGAATAATATAGGACTAGAAAGTGTTCTTTATTGAAAGAGTTGATAGTGCCATGTTGTCAAGGATGAGCATTCTTTGGAAGTGATATTGACCTGTGCTGTCAGGTGATGGGGCGGGGTCGGAGATGCCTTGGTAGATTCTCAGACTATACGCATGCAATATTTCACTTGTTGAACCTCACTCCACCCAAAATATTCTCCCAGTCCTAGACTTCTTGTATTCTTTCCTCCAAGTAGAATGTCCTCTGGTATCCTGTCTCTCCTTTTTCATATTTCAAATCAAATTTGAACTCGTCCGTGATCATTCAGGTGGCTCCTACGATCTGTTATCTTATGGTGTTGTCTTTTCATATGTTAATGTTTTAGCTCCCAAACTATTTCTAAGATTCCTAAAGGCAAGAAATTTTGACAGCACTATAGTCAATAAATATTAGATGGTTGGTGGTGTAGTTATTTTGTACAACTATTTCTGTATTCTGCTTCTTGGAATTTCATATAATTTTTCTCAGTTTAATTTTCTTTTTAAAATATGTAAAGTGTTACATGGTTCAAAAGTTAAGACCTTTTATCTGTATAATCAGAGAAGTCTCACATTCATATTTAGCCCCTCTTATCTAGTTTGCCTCTTACCCCACAGCTAACTATTTTCATTAGTTTCTGATTAAGTCTTTCTATTATTTCTTTTCTTTTTAAAGCAAATGTATGAGTACATACACACTCTTACAAAAAAGATAGCATGCTATATAGACTATTCTACACCTTATTTTGACATTTATATACTTCTATAGATTTTCATTGGGTGAATAGGCATAACATAGTTTTTTAGCCAGGTCTGTGTTGGTAGACATATGGATTTTTTTTTTTTTTCTCATACAAATAGTGTTGCAATGAATAACCTTGTGCATGTATTATTTCATAATTATGGAGGCTTATCTTTTTATCTTTATTTTATTTTATTTTATTTTATTTTTTGTGTGGAGGCTTATCTTAAAGGAGACCTCACAGTCATTTTTATTGAGATTCATGATCTTCTTTAAGAAAATATTGCCAACTACAGAGACATATCTGCAGGTATCAGATATTCTTTTTTTAAACAAATGTTTTATTCATTTTTAGAGAGAGGATGGGAGGGGGAAAGAGAAGGAGAGAAACATTCATGTGCGAGAGATGGATTGATGGGTTGCCTCTTGCACACTCCCAACTGGGGACATGGTCTGCAAGCCAGGCATGGGCCCCAAATGGGAATCAAATTAGTGACTTTTTGGTTCTCAGGCCAGCACTCAATCCACTGAGCCACACCAGCCAGGGCAGTATCAGTTTTTCTTTATGTGTGCTAATGAGTGGAAATTGTTTTTTTATGATAGTATTTAAACCTTTTGCATGTCTTCATTCTGGTACTATTGCCTCATTAACTCTCCTGAGATTACTGAGGCTAGTTTTGGTGCTTTCTCTGATGAAGAATGCCTTCTTATTTTTTGTATAAATATTGTCAAATTAATAAATTTCAGTACTGATTAAGCCAGGCATTGTTAGGTGCTTTATCTTGTGAGATAGTATTTCATTTTACAGAGGAGAAAACAGGCTAAGAAAGGTCAAGTCACTTGTCCAAGGTCATAGAGCTAATGAATGGTGGAGCCAGAATGTGAACCCAAGTTTCTTTTGAGTCAGAGTCTCTATTCTTATGCTATACATCACTTAGTAGCAAATATACTCTATAATCAGAGTTGTTATTCTTTGTTTTCCTATAACCTTTTTCATTTTTTCACAGACTACCTTTTTTCCCCTGTTTCCTGATTGTCAAAACAGGAATTTTTTTGTAACAGATAGAATTAGAGTTTCATTGAGATGATCCTTGGATTAGTTTGTCGATCTTGTACTTTGATAGTGGTGACTAGTGTGTGGGTGATTGATATCTTAACTGAACAGAAGAGTTCTTAGCAACCTGATAAGACCTAATCTCTGCTTTAATGCTCCCTAGAGTTTTTCTTGCCTCTGTCTTGGCCCTGGTTGCTTCTTTTTCTCCTCTTAATTGTGGGAGTAATAGCTCTTCTCCTCTGACCTTTGGTAAAGATGTTACAATGGGTCACACTGCTACTTGGTTGTGAGAATAGGAACTTTCTACATTTTTCCCATGTTCCCCAACACACACATACAGTGTGGATGCTAGGTAATGATGAGGATAGTTAACATTAGAATTCCCAGTGAAAGAATTCAGAAGAATGAAAACTAGTGAAGATGGGCTTCAGGGAATAGGGCCTCAAGGTAGACTGTATGGAGAGACAGAACAGCATTGGGCTTAAAAACATGAACTAACTCCTACTGGTGGGTTTGAGCCCTGGCTCCACCACGCAATAGCTATAGACCTTGGGGCTTTGTTAGAGTCGTGAGCATTAAATGAGATGAGGCTTGTAATGTACTTGACTGACGGTAACTGTCTAACGAATGTTATCAATATGAAGGGTGACAGGAAAATGACATGAAGCATTTAGATTCCATGTACCTGGCATTTGTGTTAGTATTAATGTATTTCTTCAGTCCTAAGATATACATTTTAATGTTTTATTATTACTGAAATAAAAATGCTTATTTAAGTCAATGACTACATTTAATGGAGTAGATAGTTTTTTTTCCTCAACAACTGTTACTCATTCAACAGTATATCTTCAAATTGAGAAAATAAGGTATTGTTAAAATATGATTCGTATCATATGGATTGGTGTTAGGTGGTAGTTCATTCAATAATACAGATAGGCAGTTACTCACTATTAATTACAGTAGCTATTAGTTTTTGAGTAATTCTCTCTTTGGCTACAGGATAGAAAATGTTTTCATTGATCATGTAGAGACTTGCCAGAACATAGAAGGCATGTATTCCTGATATCATTATAACTTCAAGTTGGTACACGTTAGCCTCTTTTCTGTTTTAGGTATATCCTGTGAAATACAAATTCTAAAGGATTTCAGGAAGAAGAGCACCTGAAATCTTCCTTACTAAAGGTTTTGAACCTCATATTTTGCAGTTGATGTTTTTCTATTTATCTGCAACTTGTATCTTTCACACTTAAATTTTGGAATATATTATTGCTTTGTTTAACTTATTAGGAAACATTATAATGAGACTTTCCCCCTCAAATTTTATAGGTTATTTGGCGGTTTCTTTATTTCTACATGAAAGTCATGAACTGTTGCTTCTCCTTGTGAATACAGTTGTAAAGGTACTGTATTGTATGTTGGTTATTATGAAGTTTTAAGTTATTTCTGCAGGCATCTGATATTTTTCCCCAATGATATTGAATTTTTGGAAGAAGGTAGGCTTACAGAATGGGCTTAGATCTTTTAGATCAGTTTTTATATCTGGTAAAATAGGGATAATAATAGAACTTAACCAAGGTGTGAGTGTTAAATGAAACACTCTGTGAAGTAGTAGCTACTATTGCTGCTATTATTGTTTCATTTAAAAAAGTAGTGTTAACAACAAGGATGCCAGCCTGTTAAACCAAGCATACCATTGTCCGGAGACAGCCAACTGACCTGGAGTCTGCACGATCCTTCCCCATGTGGGAAGACCATCCTCCCCATCCACACCCCCACTACTATTAGGGATTTCTGGATCCAAGGGTAGGTAGGATGACGACCATGTCCAGCTTGAAGTAGCTAGAGGAGCTTGAGACCTTCGCCCATTGTCCTTTACAAGATTACAAAGGGTCTTAATATCTGAGAGGGAGGGATAGTTATTTTTTACGAACCATGGGCATGGACTTGGGCAGGGAGATTGCTGGGGGAGGGAGATACTGGGTGGAGGGGAGTAAAGGGGAGAAAATTGGAACTATTGTAACAATATAATCAATAAAATACATTAAAAAAATAAAAAAATAAAAAAGTAGTGTTAAGACTTATAACTCAGATCTCCAGACTCTTAGTTCAGCGTATTTCCATACTGTTGTCTCTTTCTCTAGGATCTGTTCTAAAGGGATATAGCTATAAACTGAATAATTTAAGTGTTTTAAATTCTAAAAGTCATTTTAAAGGAGACTAGAGTATAATTGAGTAACTGGAGTGTACACATAATAAAAACACAATTTAATTCATACAATATTTTTCCTGTTAAATTTTTAATCAAAATTGTTAATAAAGTACAATTGAATTGTTGAGCTTTTACATATTTATCTTGTATCAGTCTTTTGGGGTATATGTGTGTGTAATACTTTCTGAATTTTAAGTCATATACTCTATTAAGGTTACTAGTAGCTTTAATTTTTCCAAACTTTCAAAAACATATTTTCAGTTTCTACTAGAATGATTTAGAAGATTTGTGCATATATAAGTATGTGTGAATGCGTGCACTTTATTGTATGTATTTGAGAATTACTTTCTTTTAAAGTTCCACACGTAATATTGATTAACAGGAAAAAATTCATAAAATTGGTTTGTTATTAGTTTAGAAAAGCTTTAGAAGCTGTTACAAAGGAGACTGCTTTGACCAGTGTCAGAACAGAAATACAGTTTCCTTTGGGATCACTTGACTTCTGGCCATGTTTATCTATTGACTCTGTTAAGGCAGATGAGCCAGGGATATTCCTATAAAGTTAGTAGAAAACTATTAAGTATGTGGGACCATTGCAGTGTTGAGCTTGCTATTCCTAGTTTTGAAATTTGCACTGAATGTTTTCTTTGCTTTATAATTATGTCAGGACTTGCAGAGCACTAACCTGGTGGAAGTATGTATGGCACTTACTATTGTCAGCCAGATTTTCCCTCGAGAAATGATCCCAGCTGTTCTTCCATTAATAGAAGATAAACTTCAACATTCTAAGTAAGTAAATTCTTTTTGGATAGGCGTATATTTCAAAACAAAAATGTATACTCAAAAATTTATTATAAATAACAATGCTACCAAGGTAGAGGATATTCTTCATCAGATAAAATGCAAAAATCCCCAATAACATCGTCCTTATTTTTATATGGGTTTAGAAAAATATTAGGCAGCTTTCTAAAGTTGAACTGAGGGATAGTGAGGAGATTAGTGTCAGGAATCCTTGGCTTTCCTCCCACTTCTACCACTAACCAGCACTAATTCTGGTTTTCCCTTGGCTGTATGGGGCTGGTTGAAGCCATAATTCTCACGAAGTTGTTTTGAGGATAAAGTGAAATAATGGAAAACATTTGGAAATAATTCAAGTGCTATGAATGCAGAGATCTTCACTGTATTGGGGATGCTTTTTTATTAAAACTAAAGCATTCAAATTCTACTTTAGAATATATCTTAATAAAACTTAACTTGTAGTATTTTGATAAACTTATCTTGTAAGGTTCCTTAATTCCTTAATGCCTGGCTTACCTCTTCACTGCACTTGAATATTTTGTTTTTGACCATGCTCCTTAACTTTATCGTCTTTAAAGCTCGGACTTGTTATAATGTTTTATGTCAAGTCTGTGTTTAGAACACATGATGACTGTTGGTAATTAATTATTGGAAATAAAATATTAGCTTTTCTTAGATAATTATAGGTTGATTCTGATCATAGCAGAGCATATTTTTATATAAAATTTCCATACCACCATTCTTTTGTGGCAATCATACTTAATTATTCTTTGTGTGAAAGTTATCTGAGAATTGCCTTTTTCCTTATTGCTTCTCATTTACCCTTTAAATTTTTTTCTCATTGCTTCCCATCTGCTCTAATTTCAAATCCTGGACTCTCCTGTTTTCTATAAGTTAAGAGTTTAGACTTTTGAAGGGCTGTTTGTGCAGTTATGGCTATATCTAATTCCATGTTATGCGGTGAAGGACTAAAGGATATGGGACAGAGCTACAGGTAGGCTAGTGAATGTCACAAAGAGGATGCGAGGCATTATATCTGAATTTCTGGCTGTATTTCAGCATGCCAGATGTAGAGCCCGAACAAGTGCTCTCGATGACTTGTGTTAATATCACCACTTAGGTCCAGGCCTACGCATTCCTGAGCCTGTTCAGAGTTTGTTTTTCCTGACCTATTTCACCTGTTCCCTCCCAGAACTGATATGGGTTAATACCCAAGACCAATACATTGAGATGTAGTTTACAGTCACCATAATATTAATATTAATAGCAAATTTGTTGTTAATTCTATGTGAAAATAATTTTCAATCATGGCATAACTTACCTAGAGAGAAAGTAAGTTGTTTGTTAATGGAATTTAGTACAATCTAAATGACCATTTGTTAGGAATCTTAAGAAAGGTATTAAGTGGAACACAGAGGATTGCATTGAATAATCTCAATTTTGATATTCTATGATTTTAAGTAACAGCAGTACATAAAAGTAAAGGTAAATACTTTTGTGACATTTGCTGCTGCTGTGAGCAATGCCGGCATATCTGAATATGAGATATGTAGAAATGGCATGAGAGAGAATAACAAGGAATATATGTTCTTGGAAACTACATTATGAACTTAGAATAGGAACTCTATTTTTACTTCTTTTATGCTAGACATTATCTGTGCTTTCCTCTTCATTACAGTGAGATTTTTGAAACATGAGCTGGGCAAGGAGAGGAGTAACTGAATCCTGTACTTACTTCTCTGTTCCCTTAAGATATTTGGAGCATGCTCACTCATGATATAAAAAAATATATAAAATGCTAGAATTTTTTATTTTTATTTTATTTTTTGGTTTTTCAATTACAGTTGTCCCATTTTTCCCCCATTGCTCCCCCCCACCCAACCCACCCCCTCTCCCACAATCATATCCCTCCCCGTTGTCCATGTCCATGAGTCATTTATACATGTTCCTTAACTAAACCCTTCCCTTACTTATCCCCCTTCTCTCCCTCTCCCCTACCCCCTATTGACTGCTATTCTGTTCCTTGTTCTACTTAGTTCATTTATTTGTGTTGTTCATTAGTCTCCTGTATGAGATGATATCATATGCTATTTTTCTTTCTTTGCCAGGCTTATTTCACTAAGCATAATTCTCTCTAGTTCCATCCATGTTGTCGCAAATGGCAGGAGTTCCTTATTTCTTTCTGCTACATAGTATTCCATTGTGTAAATGTACCACAGTTTCTTGATCCACTCATCTACAGATGGGCACTTAGGCTGTTTCCAGCACTTGGCTATTGTAAACAGGGCTGCTATGAACATAGGGGTGCATAAGTTCTCTTTGAATTAGGGTTTCAGGATTTTTCGGGTATAATCCTAGCAGTGGAATCGCTGGTTCAAAAGGCAGTTCCATTTTTAGCTTTTTGAGGGAATTCCATACTGTTTTCCCCAGTGGCTGCACCAGTCTGCATTCCCACCAGCAGTGCAGTAGGGTTCCCGTTTCTCCACATCCTCGCCAGCACTTGTTGTTTGTTGATTTGTTGATGATGGCCATTCTGACTGCTGTAAAGTGATATCTCATCATGGTTTTTATTTGCATCTCTCTGATGGCTAGTGATGTTGAGCATTTTTTCATGTGTCTATGGACCTTCTGTATGTTTATTCAGGTCCTTTGCCCACTTTTTAGTTGGGTTGTTTGTTTTCTTGATGTTGACTCGTATAAGCTCTTTATATATTTTGGAGATCAGTCCCTTGTCTGAGGTATCATTGGCAAATATGTTTTCCCATATGGTTGGTTTCCTTTTCATCTTGCTGATGTTTTCTTTTGCTGAGCAGAAACTCTTTAGTTTGATGTAGTCCCATTTGTTTATTTTTTCCTTTATTTCTTTTGCCTTAGGAGATGTATCCGTGAAAATATTGTTACGTGGGATATCTGAAATTTTCCTGCCTATATTTTCCTCTAGGACTTTTATGGTGTTATGGCTTTCATTTAAGTCTTTGATCCATCTTGAGTTTATTCTCGTGTGTGGTGTAATAAAATGCTAGAATGTTAAAGGGACTTTTAACATTAATAAAAAGACTTTAATATTACTAGCTGTAATTACCCTTAACTGATTTAAACTTACTGTTGATTCTCGATTTCTAGAGATGTGGCTTTCAAAGATGGAAGTAGGGAATTAAAAATTTATTTTTCTTGTTTGTTCTGATTTCAAAAGTAATATATGCTTGTTAACAAAAAATTTCATAATTAGATAAATATATAACATGGTCAGTTAAAGTCTCTTGACATCTTACCTCCTAGAGATGCCACTTTTTATAATTCGGTGGATTAGAATAAAGAAATTATTAATAAATGTATAATTTTCTCTTTTTAGATTAAGGTGATAGCTAATACATAGAGATCATTTGGCCCATAATCTTTTCAAATTAAATGCCTGACAATTCAGATCATTTGTTTAGATTTCTTTTTTTATCTTTAGGGAGATTATACGAAGAAAAGCTGTTCTGGCATTATACAAATTCCATCTCATTGCCCCTAATCAAGTACAACATATCCACATTAAGTTTCGGAAAGCACTTTGTGACAGAGATGTTGGGGTCATGGCTGCTTCCTTGCACATATACCATAGGATGATTAAGGTGAGTTGGAAATTTCAGCAGGTACTAGGTAGTTGCCATTAGGAAAATATAATTATGGAATTTAAAAAACCCTCATATTTTTTAGTTAAATGCTTAACATCTTAAGTTTTTTTTTTTTTTAAAAGATTGTATTTAGTTTTAGAGAGAGAGGAAGAAAGTGAGAAAGACAGGCAGAAACATCAGTGTGTGAGAGATACATCGATTGGTTGCCTCTCACACGCCCCCAACTGGGAGACCTGGCCCACAACCCAGGCATATGCCCTGACTGGGAATTGAACCGGCAACCTTTTGGTTCCCAGGCCAGCACTCAATCCACTGAGCCACACCAGCTAGGACACATTTTAATTAAGTTTTTATTAATGACCTTTAAAAAGTAATTTTTGCAAGTTGTTGATTGCATGCGTTGTAAGGTACATTACAGAATTAGTCTTTTTTTTCTTTTTTAATGCCTAAAATTTTTTCATGTTAAAGAAGCATAGAAAAATGGTAGGTAGGAAGGTGATTGAAATTGGCAGATTTGTGGTTTTTCTTACAGTGATTGTCTTTTATACAACTTCTTAGGATGCATAACAGCTTATAGAAATGAGGAGAGCCCATAGAGGTTGTGGAAAGTATAGGCTACAGTGTTGATGCCATCCATTGATACTGTGTTAGAGAAGCTAGGAGGGTTGAATGGTATGGTAAAAAAAAAAAAAATTCTAAATGATGACATGGGTTTATTCTAATTCAGCTCCAATGTATTGCCTGAAACCCTTTATATCCGAAAGTATGTATTTGTGAGAAATTTCATGGGTACCTCATAATGAAATGGAATATGCTGTTGAATTCGATTTAAAATTATAGCACTGAAGAGATCTTCACTTTTATGCTTTGTGTTCTATAATAATATGATATAAGTAATATTTGATATTAAATCTTATTTTTCCTGTAACATTTACTAAACTTTGAAAGAGTTATTATTTCCTTTCTAAAAATGTGTCCTTAATCTATTATATAATAAAAATTACAATGATGAATCTTCATTTTGAGAAATCTATATTTAATTTCCCCAGTCCAAGAGGTCAGTCAAGGTGCACTCATTCAGAAACACAAACGTATTTAAATACTATAGGGTAAATTAGTTTTTAGTAGACAAGATTCACTGATTTTGGAGGGTTTAAATGTTTGAGTAGTCTTGGCTGTGCTCTGTGCTCTGCCACTCAGAACAAATTTTGCTCATTTACTTGAGAAGTCTTTTGCAAAGTTCAGAGATTGCAAACAGGTCTGAATTTTCATCAAAAGTAGAGATATTACAGCCCTTTTTCAGTAAGCCAGTTCTTTTTACTTTTTGATTACTGACTATTAAAAATTCTATATAAGATGTAATTATAAGAACTTTTGAAATGTGATTATATTGTGTGTGGGAACAGGCAGGGAATGGTGGAATATTTGTGGGGGATGATTCAGCTTTGGATTAAGTAGCCAGAGGAGTTTCATCATGGAAGAAACTTCTAAGTCGACATGTATTAAGTTAGATTATATATGGCATTTCAGCCAAGTCTCTTTTATGTGCATTAAGACATGATTATTAACAGAAAAGCTTTTTTTTTTTAAAAAATTTTGTTTTGTTTTTTGAATGTAGGAGAATTCATCTGGATATAAAGACTTGACTGGGAGTTTTGTAACAATTTTGAAGCAAGTAGTTGGAGGAAAGCTCCCAGTAGATTTCAATTACCACAGCGTCCCAGCACCATGGTTACAAATTCAGCTCTTGAGAATACTAGGACTTCTAGGAAAAGATGATCAAAGGTAAACTAAGTAGATTTGATAGCTTTAGGTTATAGTCACCTGGCGGTTTTAAAATAAGCCAGATTCTTCAGAAAGCTTAATTGACTTAGTAGTGATATTAAACCACTTTATAAGAAGTATATAGATTCAGGTTGCTGGGATAATCCTGGTTCTGCTAATCTAAAGCCTACTTATAGTGAAATGTACCTCTGAAGTTTTATGTCTTCTGTGAAGCTTTCTTAGTCATTCTAATTTAGGGGATGGGAAACTTTATCTCAAGGGTCAGATAATAAACATTTAGGCTTCGTGAGCTATGTGTTGTCTGTTGCAGCCTTCAACTCTGCCGTTGTATAGCTCAAAAACAGCCATAGACAGTACATAAATAAATGACACAGCTAATAGAGAAAAACTTTTTATGGACATTAAAACTTGAATCTCATATATTGATGTGTCATGAAATGTTATTATTTTGATTTTTTCCCCCAATCACTTCAAAATGTAAAAGCCCTTCATAGCCAGCAACCATACAAAAATAGACAACCAGCTACATGAGGCCTTCAGACTATAGTTTGCTGACCTTTGCTCTAGTTGAATGTGAGCGCTTTACCTTCTTAATTCATTTGTCTGAATTACCCTTTTAGCTAAAAATTTATATTAAACTTTTTATGGGTATCCAATTATATATATATGTATATATCTGTATATAACATATATGTGTGTGTATATATGGATATAATAGATATGTATATATATAATAGGGTTCATTTATATTCTGATTCTTAGCCTGGCTTTATGAAGGGATTGGCTTCTAGGCTGTTGCTCCTAGTAATGCCTTGTCAGTGTCATGCCAGCATCCATTTGCGCATGAGCTCCTAAGTGCTTACGGGGCTGCAGCACTCTGCGGAAGACTATTTTACATTTTTCTGGGTTTATGAATCTTAACCTTGATTGAAACCTATGGTGTGATGAGAAGACACACACATTAGAAATGTTTGTCCTAATTATATTTTATTTTATGTAACCCAACTTATCTTATTGTGGAGCTCTAGTTGTAGTTCACTGGAATTCTCTTTTAAAAACCACAAATTTCTTAGTAATGCATCCAGACATTATGGGTCTAAAAAGATTTAATGCCATCATATGTTGCCAGGAAGTGAAGTAACTTTTTTTTAATCCTCACTTGAGGATATGTTTATTGATTTTTAGAGAGAGGGGAAGTGAAGTAACTTTGAGGCTTTTATTGAATTACTAAATGCACTAACTCATTATCTTCCTTCCTTCTTTCATGGATGAATTTGGAGAATACTTGCAAAGATGACTAAGGGAGTGCTTACCTTCAAAGAGCTCAGCTGAACAGAAATTAGGCTCAATTAAAGCGAATAAAGATTGGAACTCTTTTATAATGTTGTGGAACATTAAAATGTTTTCTCCTTTGTTGCCCCAACTGTAATGAGATATTATGTCAACCTAAATCTTATATTTCTTGAGACACAATTAGCTCAGTGTGGCAAAGTAAAAATGTGATTTTATAACAGATTCTAATGTAGTTAATTGAAATAATTAATTTACTAGAAGTCTTTATATTTATGGATTTTTATATCTATTGTTTGAGTATTTTCTTGTATTTTACAGCATTCTGCTTCTTAGGTTATTTGTATTTAGCTTGTTTATGTCTGCTAATGTTTATACATTTCATGTCGCTATTATCCTTATGCCAGACATTGGCTTTTAAAATTAAGAAAACTAGACTGTAATCTAGGTGTAGTATTACTAAATTTTGGGGGTGGTAGTGGGGGATTTGCAACATCTACTATATGGTTATTATCTGTGGAAGAAATACTTACACAATAAATGATGTGTTTTAGAATATGGTTTTGGATTCTCACTGGATATTTATACTTTGGTCAAGACAGAATAAAAATACATGCACTTCAGGTTGAATTTGATAGCTGTATATTTGGAGAAGAAGAAGAAATTTTTGATAAAGATATACATGATAAGTAATTTGTGTAGCCCCAGATTATTTTAATCTTTAAAATTATATTTCTTTTTATTGTTTATGCTATTACAGTTGTTCCTGTGTTTTCTCCCTTTCACCACCTCCACCCAGCCCCATCCTTACCCCTCCCTAAGTCAGTTCCCATATTGTCCGTGTGCATAAGTGTTCTTTGGTTAATCCCTTCACCATCTTTTATTCCGTCCCCCTCCCCTGCAGCAGCTGTACATCTGTTTTGCGTATCTAAGCTTGCGTTGCTATCTTGTTCCTTAGTTTATTGTGTTCATTAAATTCCACATGTAAATGAGATCAAGATCATGTGGTATTTGTCTTTCACTGACTGGCTTAATGCACTTAGCATAATATTCTCCACTTCCATCCATGTTGTTGCAAAACATAAGAGTTTCTTCTTTTTTACAGCTGCATGGTATTACATTGTTATTTTTATCTTTATGCTTGTTTGCTTTACAGTTCACTTTCTCTGCAAGACTACTGTGTGTATTGTATGTTGAGGCAGTTTTTATTCCTATTAGTGTTTTCTGAATTTGTAAAATATACAAAAATACCAGCTGAAAAGCCATAGCTTTCACATTGCCATCTTGGAGAGGACTTTTCTAGGCAGGAGGACGTGTGCTATGATGCAATAAAATGCTGCATTTTCTTACAGTGTCTACCTCAACCCAGTTATTGTAACAGTAGTCAGTGATCAGAAAGACATAGGAATGGTATTTTCTTTATAGTTAACATCAATGAAAGTTAAAGTTTTCTTTCTGAAGAACTCAGTACTGTTCATAGGAAGAGTAGTATTTAAACACTTTAGAAAAATTATATGGTTTAAATACAGATAATCTACTGTCTGGAATAATCTGGATATGTGAGGTGTTACTGTAGTAACTTGAAACAGGTAGAAGTATTTTATTATAAATAAAATTATAAAAGATAGTGTGTTCAACCAAATAAAAACCTGATTTGTAAACAAGGTACAGGTTGAGGAAAGAGTTGAGTGACTTATGTTTATCTTCATTGACTAGTCAACTTCGATAAAGCAAGAAGTTAATTTAACCTCATGAAAAAGAGCAAATGGAATCTTTAAGAAGTGAAATTCCTATAACTTCATAAAATGAAATTTTTTCACTTCTTTTCTGTAGATCCTCAGTTTAAAGAGAGAAGTTAGAAAAACTATGTTTTATTGGGTTGTAATACTATAATTCTACTGCAAATAAAATATCTTTTAAACAGGACAAGCGAATTAATGTATGATGTTCTTGATGAATCCTTACGAAGAGCCGAGTTAAGTCACAATGTCACATATGGTAGGTAATGTGTAAATACTACTCTAATAACTAACAATATTTTTCAGTATTATAACTGAATCTGTGTTAGAATACTACAAATTCCGATAGAATTTTATATGTCAATTTTTAAGGTGATTCTTTGGATTATTTTTCAATGAAAGCCTTGAATACCTAATAGAAAAAATTTGACATTATGGCATTCTTTTAAATGTTGACCTAATTTCATCATTATATTTGTCTCTCTTTTAATACTTTACTTTTAAGAGAAATCATCTCTTTATTGAAAATACTTATTAACTTGGTAAACCTGTTGCATACTTAATTAGACAGTTCTTAAATACATCAATTAGTCAACTAGTTGTCAAATATTTCTTAGATTTCTGTTTTTTTGTCAGGCCTTGTGCAAGATACTTGGAATACAGCTGTGGATAAAACAGTGTTATCATTAATTTGAAAAAGTAATTTAGTGATAGGAGACAAGAATAAGTTGGGGAAGGAAAGTGGAGAACTCAGAAAAGGAACCAAAAATGCATCCAGTCTAAATAGCCAGAGGGAGGAACTATTAGTTCTTTATTGGTCAGTCTGAGAAAACTCTGTGAAGAAATTGGGATATTTGGAGATATTTAAAAGCTAGATGTAAAACAGTTTGAATTTTGCACGTGGTGGAAAAGATTAGTGGAAGAGGCATTGAGAGAGAGAACTCAAATGATAAGTCATTTCTTAATCTGGTGAGGTACTGTGGAGAGCATTACTGATTCTTTTAGAAATTGGTAAACTGTGGATCTTCAAGAGCAATAGTTGTAGAAATGTAGGGTAGAGGGCAGAAATTGGGCTAGTTTAATTATAATAAAAGTGCTTGACAAAGATGTAGGGATTAAGAGAAAGGATTGCATACATAAGACTAGTACATGAAAAATAATGCAAATGGTAGTGAATTGGCATAGTAAATATAAAAGGATAGATTTATGTTTTGCATGTATAAATAGTAATTAAAGGCAGTAAGAGTGGTGTATTCATTTGTTCAATGAGTATTTATTGAATGCCTATAAAACAAAACCTTGATTTGCAAACTAGGTACAGGTCGAGGAAAGAGTTGATTGACTTACATTCCTCCATGCTACATGTGGAGGAATGAAAGGAGGAATAAGGTCGACACAGCCCTTGCTCTTAAGAGTGTATAGTACAAGAACAGTTGATATTACATAGGACCCTGCTATGTAATGAGAAGGGTAAGGAGCCAGAGATAAGGATGACTGTTTTTGAGGCAGGTGGTTCGGCTAGGAGCTGTCAGAAGATCCAGAGAAGTGTCAGAGTTTTGGTAGGCAGCTAAAGTAAGTTAAAAAGTTTTGTTTGAGATATTATCAGTGTCTAGGATTAAAGTCTGAAAGGTTCTCAGGAATTCTGTTTAAAATTAGTTAACAATCTTGTTTTACTTGTAGAAAGGTTTTTTTCTTTTTTGTAATTGCATTTCAGCTTTAATTTTTTTATTTTTTTGAATAGGTAATATATGCACATGGTTCAAAATTCAAAAGGTACAAAAGGGTATACAGTGAACAGTAAGTGTCCCTTTGATCCTTATCACCCACCACGTAGTCCCTACCTCTGGAGATAACCACTGTTAGCTGTTCCTTTTAATTTGGAGACTACTGTATACCTGGTGAAATATTTTTTAATGTTTTCCCCTAGGACACCCTTCTCTCACTAAGACTGCTGGACCCAATCCACACCAACAGTTTGTTTCTCTGTAGGCCGTCAGTCTAGTGTTTCACTCGGCCTCAGGAACCTTAGAGTTTCTGTTGTTTTGTTTCCTTTATTCATCTTTCCATCATCATTCTTTTTATCCCGTATATGTATTGATATAATTTATAGGTAACATTGATTGTATCAATAGCAGAGTATTCTCTAGTAATCTGATATTTTATTGCTTAAAAATGTGAATTTTAAATTATAAGCTTTATAAGGGAAGGGACCGTGTCTGTCTTATTCGCCAGCATATCCCAGTATCTGGCACTGCGTTAATCAATGAATAATTTGTTTTACTTGAATGGAAGGAAGAAAAAGTTATTTTACTTTTACCAGTTATCTATCTGAGTTTTAGTCTTAAACTGTATTTTTATGAAAATTCCATTATTAGCTTTCTTGTCAAATCAAGAAATAAATCACATCAAAGACATTTATTGAATATTTGCTATGTGCCAGGCATTGTATAAAGTGATGTAGAGAATATGAAGAAGTATAAAATGTAATTTTGGCTTTAAGGAATTTATAATGTAATGGAAAAGATAACAATTATGAAAGCATAGTATGAGTATAAGGCAGAATGCAAAGAGGTGGTACTGGAAGTAAATATGGCAGGAGTTCCGAGGTGGTAGAGATCACTGTGATTTATTGATATAATAGGACCCTGACAGATGGGTAGGATTTGGATGGCCAGAGGGGAGTTCTAGGAAGAGGAGACATGAGAAAAGGTGCAGAAGTGGAGAAGTTTAACGCACTTTCAGAGAACACTGACTCACTAGCCTTAGTGGACCATTCTTAGTGGGAGCAGTGGCAGTGGAAAGGCCACCATATGAAGATCTTTCCATGGCAGCCAGGTGAGTTTGGACTTCACGCTGTTAAATCTGGAGGGTGGAAGATTTTTTTGGCAGGACACTGATAAGATGAAGATGACATTTTTAGTGTACTAGTACATTGGGAGAATTATATAAAATGGAATACAAGGGACAGAACCATCAGAAGTAGATAGACGTGCCTTTCCCTCATTTTCACACTAGATATACCTAAAAGCCCTGGGCACTCTAAATTAAACATGAGTCTGAAAGGCAGAGGAATGAAGGTAGGCCGATTAGGGAACTTGGGACACAAGGAACAACACCACAGTGAGTACCCTGGGTTTTCTTTTTGCCTCACATTCCGCAGACTGGGTACTGGAGAGTCAGCAGCCTGGAAATGCCGACAGATAAACAGACAAAACAACCCAAGAAGAAAAGAGCAAACTAGCAAGATAGAAAACATTAAGAGAACAACCCTTCTTTTCCAGCCAAGCACCATACAGAAAAAAACTGTGGATCTACCCACTGTAGCAAAGGCTTAGTGGAAAGCTTAGATTTCCACCCTCATCAGGTATAGGGAGGCGCCCCAACCCTCCCAGTGGGCTAGTGGCAGAGAAGCCCAAGAGGGGAGCAGGAATTTCATCCCCGCCAGGTGTTAATGGGGCACCCTCCCTTGCACTGTCAGTAGAGATGATGTGGGAAGCCTGGCTTTCACGTTATCCAGGGTCAGGTAGTAACAAGGTACCTCTCCCCCTCTTTGCCCAGTAGGTGCTAGAGAAGCTAGTGGAGAGAGAGGGCTTTCATCACTGCTCAGGTATTCTAAGGCCACCCCCTCAGCGTCAGTGGAGGCAACATAGGGAACAGTAATGAGGTACCCCTACTTCTCCCAGGCAGGGTAGTATCAGCAGATACGCACATCGCCCACCCTCAAGGGAGCAGGATTCCCTCCTCTCAAAGTGTCTTAAGTGGGCAGAGCAAGCAGAGAACCTGGGCTTCCACTCCCGTTGGGCGGTACCTCCATCTCTGTGGCAGAGTGGTGTCAGTAGATAGAGACATAACTTACTTAAAATTAAAGTCTAGTCTGAAGGATAAGAGATCAGTACAACTTCTTTTGTGCATATTTCAAAATATTTATGGTAGATCCGTGGTGTCACAGATGTTAGAATATTATCAAATTTTTAATTTGGTAATTTTTTCTTGATGATATTTTAGTTAGGACCTGGGTTGTTCCAGAAGAGTAAATTACATTCCAAGTTATGTTTTTATGTTTAGAAATCCTCAGAAGTATTTTTCTTTTACCCACGGTGGCGAGAAGACAGCAGAGTGGCTGCTTTTTCATTCATGGACTTAAATTCATTTTTTTGTAGAGTTGGAGAGTAAAGGGACTTAGTTCTAAGTGGGGAAATAATTTTAAAACCTATTAAATTCATTTTCAGCTAATTTACACTTAAGTTGACTAGGAAGTACAGTCTCCGAACTATTAATTTTTACCTATACTAGCTTTCCAGGAATCATATGATTATATATAAAAGTTCAGATTTTTAGAAGAGTAAAGAAGTTTTTTGTAGTAAAACAATTTGATAGCAGGAGAGTTCTGAATGACAGGAATACATAAAGGAAAATATGTCAATTGTGACAGAAAATGGAGCATCATCATTTTTAATCTTGCCTAGGATTGTCACATTAGTTTAGGGTTTGTCAAACTTTCTGAAAAGGGGTTCAGATAGTAAATATTTTAGGCTTTGTAAGTCACATTAAATTTCTGTCACATATTTTCCTCTGTATTTTTGTTTGTTTTGTCTTTACAACCTTTAAAAATATATAAGTATATACCTGAAAGTAGTTTAATATGTCAATTATATCTCAATTTAAAAATGTAAAAACCATTCTCAGTTCACAGGTTTGTGAAAATAGACTGAGGGCTGGATTTAGTGGTAGTTTGCCCACTCCTGCCTTAATTGATTATTGATTAGTTAAGACTCTCTTTACTTAGTTCATAAAGTTGTGAAGTCAACTTTTTTCATAGCACAGAGTAAACATTTTGTAACACAAAGTCCGGATATGTGAAGTGTCTTTAGGTTCAATTAACTTACTTTGTAGGTTTTCCTTTAATTAAAGTCAGTTCCCTTCTTTTTATTTATTGATGAGAGAGAGAGACAGAGAAAGAGAGAGAAAGAGAAACATTGATGTGTTCCACTCATTTATGCATTCACTGGTTGACTTACATGTGCTCTGACCAGGGATTGAACCCACAACTTGGGCGTATCTGGACAATGCTCTAACCAACTGTGCTACCAGGCCAGGGTCCAGTTCCCTTCTTCTTTTTTTTTCTTGTGTATTTGTTTTTATTGGGATGTAGGGGATGGGTCACTGGGTGGTTTTAACCCACCAGGGTACTGTCCATTCTAAGCTCTTGGAGCTTTTTCTTTTTCTTGGAGCTGCTGCTCTTGCTACCAGCAGCCTCTTCAGCTCTTTCTCCGAATAGCTCCTCCTTGAGGAGAATTTCCTCTTTTCCTTGGGGACCCTCTTGTTTCCTGCCTCTTCAGGGTCACTAACTGGTTCCTCTTTGGGGAAATATTTCCACTGCCAGTTGTCTCCTCGGAAAAAAAAAATTCTTTTCTTTGGTTCGGATACAGAAACAGGTGGATCTTCCATTCTGTTCTCCTGAGGAGCCTTCTGGAGCTTTTGCTTTTTCTTATTTTTGGGTTTTTCACTTGTCTCTTCACACTCCTCTGGTATACTACTGCTGTTTTCTGAAGATGTGAGGGCAGTTGCCGCCAGACATTTCTTTTCCTTCTTCAGATGTTTTCTTCTGTTTCTCCAGCTTCCTGGAAGTTCAGTGGCCGCTTCCTGCACCCAAATCATTGCCTCCTTTATCACCGCCAGATTCTTTTGTGGAATCTCTCTGGTCTCAGAGGATAGCTGTTCCTTCACTTGTTCTTGAAGTTTCTCCTCAAATACACTTGCGGGTTCTTCAGAGATTCTCCTCAAATACACTTGTGGGTTCTTCAGAGAAGCAATCAGTTTGTGAGGCAATACTGCATTTGTTTGTCAGGTATCAGGAGGTGCGGCCTTTGTTATTGGCAGCTCATTGGCCAATGAAGGTGGAGTGGAAAATGAGTCCACATTTTGGGTTGTTACCCCTTGTCTTCAGCGCTCTGGAAACTTGGTCCCTTTGCTGGGCTCTGGGAATCACTCAGGCACCAAGTCTGGCTGTCCAGTTCTCTTCTTAATGAGTAATTTATATTTCTGATTTCTTTTCTCCTTTTGTAGAAAGGGTTTATATAAAGTTTTTTACACAATATTTATGTCTGCCCCAATTGATAGGCAACTTAGTGTAAAACATAGCTAGTTGAATATTCAAAATCTATCTTGTACACAAAGAAATGTCTGATTGTTATGTTTTAAGCTTTTGGAAATAAGGAAGCAGTGGTTATGTCAAGGACACTTGATGTACTTCAACTTGTATTGGAACTGTTTTTAAGTCTGCTGATTCTCTCCCCTCCCATACTACAATAGCGTAGGACATGCAGGGCTTAACGGTCCCTCAGTGATTCTTTCCCGTGGCAGAGCTCCAGCTCCTTGACTCCTGCTCTTTTAAAGACTTCGGAAAACAATTTTAGTGTCCACTTAGATCATCTTGTCATAGTTATAAGATCTTTAACTATATGAGATAATCATATTGAACACTATCACGATGTTCAGTAGATTGTTCTATATTCTTTGAGGTTAATTTTAAAGAAATGACTTGAAGATTTTTGAGCAGTGGCTCTACTTTGAAATAAATGTTAGAGCATTTCAAAATGATTATGTTAAAATCACATATACAGTTTTTGTATACAAGTGGTAGAAACTGCCTGAAAATTATTTTAAAGCATTCAAAGAGTATTAGAAATAGCTATTTATATAGGAACAATGAATTTATTACTTCTGTGTCCATTGGAATCTGAGCTTCTTGAGGGCAGGCCTCTGTCTGTTTTGTTCACTGCTGTATCCGTATTACTGGGACAATGCCTGGCACATAGGAGGTGTTCAGTAAATACTTGCTGCATGAATGAATGTATCATTTTTATCTATTACTACACATAATTGTCTTTATACTGTGGTAACATACTCCTAATAACTGTATAAGCCTGAAAACAGTAAAGTTTATGTCTTTGAAAATTTTCCATAAAAAGATTTTGACTAAAACTGGCCTTCCAGTTTGTTTGTTTCATTATGAGTTCTTCACAAATATGTTCTTTTATTATGCCTTCACATGATCCCTGATATTTTTATATTTTCTTTTTCTAGCTATTCTGTTTGAATGTGTACATACAGTCTATTCTATTTATCCCAAATCAGAATTACTTGAGAAGGCTGCCAAGTGCATTGGAAAATTTGTCCTATCACCTAAAATAAATCTTAAATACTTAGGTAAGATGATTGGTTCTTTTGCCAGAAATTACAAAGAGAGCTTTAGAAATTTGTCTGGCATTTGTTTCAAGCCACTTTGTATAATGTGGTCTTTGTTTTTAGGACTGAAGGCTCTTACCTATGTTATCCAACAGGATCCTACTCTGGCTCTTCAACACCAGATGACAATAATCGAATGTTTAGATCATTCTGATCCCATCATTAAAAGAGAGGTAAACTGATATTTTAAAGTGGGTGTGAAGTCTTGTAATTTTTAAACTTTTTGTTGCTATTATGGAGAGAGATTCAAGCGGTGGGCAGCGTGTATGAGTGTGTGTGCGTGCGCACATGTGTATTTTAACTTTTGCAAGCATTTTTTCTACTAAAGTTTAAGGAACTTCTCTGAAAAATTCTTGTATCATTATCCACAAGAACGATTTTAAATGAGTTGGAGGAGTTAGGTCCAATTACCTGTATAGATTCATTAATATATTTTTGGTCCCAGAATTGTATTAATAGGAGACCTGAATATATTCCCAGTTCTTCCTTTTAGTACTATTTTAAGGTGTATTATATGGTGATTAATAATTTTCCATTATTCTCTGTAACATCTGTGAAATGGGCTAATGCATTCCCTATTACATACGTAGGAATGTTGAAAGAATTAGTAAAAACATTCCTAAATGATTTTAACTTTTTGAAAGGAAAGGTGTATAATTTGCTTAATTTTTTTCAGTTTTTTCCTTTTGTTAAATTTCTTGGTTTTCTATATAAATATATCTGTTAATTTTCATGTAGAGACATCATTCTATATCTTCATTTAAAATGCTATGCCCTGGCTGGTGTGGCTCAGTGGATTGAACACCGGCCTGCAAACCAAAAAGTTGCCGGTTTGATTCCCAGTCAGGGCACATGCCTGGGTTGCAGGCCACATCCCCAGTTGGGGCGCATGAGAGGCAACTACATGTTGATGTTTCTTCTTCTCTCTTTCTCCCTCCCTTCTCCTCTCTAAAAATAAATAAAATCTTTAAAATTCTATATAGGACCTAGTTAAGAAGAATGGATAGTTTTATTTCTGATTTTAAAAGTAATAAAGATAAAAAGACCTACTAAATATTTAAATTACTTAAAAGCAATGAGTTAAAATTATTGACAAAACACATAATTTTTAAAGGATAAGATTCTTAATTTTGAATTTTAAATGGTACTATTTTTGAAACAAAACTTTTTTTGATAAGTGGCCATCTACATGTATGTACGTGTGTGCGCACGCGTGTGTGTATACAGTTTTTGCATTCATATTTTTAATCTTTGGAAATTGTTATCTGCCTTGAATGAATCTGGGAATTTTATAGATGTACTAATTTCTGTGTGTAGGTGTTGTAGAATAATGAGAACGTACCAAGGGACAATAACACATGATTATACAGCTCTTCAACTTTGAACAGACATAGAGCATTCATTTTTTTTGTGTGGGTGACTACTAAATTGAACATGGTTGACTTAGGTACAGTTTCTTATTGTTATATTGAATTATTGGGCTCTCGTTTAAAAACCAGAGTCAAAGGGAAAACAGGCAACTATTAAAATGATCTATTCTGATATGTTTAACCTTATATC
Source organism: Furipterus horrens (assembly GCF_987537825.1). Classification (NCBI taxonomy): domain Eukaryota; kingdom Metazoa; phylum Chordata; class Mammalia; order Chiroptera; family Furipteridae; genus Furipterus; species Furipterus horrens. Next base: position 155,899,694 of record NW_028327173.1, read on the forward strand.
TGCAGTGAGAAAAGTAGTTTGAATTCTTTGGGGAAGGAACTGAGTATCAGTGGTGCCTCAAGAAGCCACTGCAGCAGTCTCCTCAATGCCATTGTCACTTCTAACTTCTATTAGTAATGGCATGGAAAGAACTTTGGTCCTAGGGTTTGGACTGACCTGTTGCTTGGGGCCAGGACTTTCTTTTACCTGGTTTTGTTACCTTTCTTTCATACACGGAGAAAGAAGGCAAGAAGAGGCTAACAGAAAAGACTTCTCTCTATTCATGCAGTTCCTAATACCATACCACATTCAGTCCTAGTAATGTTAAATTTCATGGTGTTAGAGTAAGAAATAAATTTGTTGTAGATTACCTAAAAATATGTAACATATAATTTAGAGTCTACAGGGAGCATGTCTGAAGCAGCTTCTTAAATTGAAAGCTATTGATGGGGGAACCTTTGTATTTATAGACTTTAAATGGAATTAAGGATTAACTGAAATAGTTTTTTTTTTTATTCTTTCAAAATCAGTTATAACTATGTACTTGAAGTTCTGGCTGTAAGGATTGAAAAATTAGAAAAGGCCCGAAGGATATTTTGAACAAGCATGACATGTAGAATATGTAGAAATTACCTTTATTAAGTTTTGTGCATTTCTTGAGCACCTGTTAGCTGGCCTGCTCAGGCCATCTATGTAAAAGTGAAAGAATCAACCGTGTTATAAACATATATGTTACTGTATTTATTGGTGTTATTGTGCATAATTTTATAATACTCTTTATTTTTCTTACTTAAACAGACTCTGGAACTTCTTTACAGAATTACTAATGTACAGAATGTAACAGTGATTGTCCAGAAAATGCTTGAATATTTACATCAGAGCAAAGAAGAGTATATTATCATCAATTTGGTTGGCAAAATAGCTGAGCTGGCTGAGAAATATCCTTTATTTAAACAATAATCATAAAATATCTTTAGTTACCCAGTGATTTTAAAATAATTGGTATAGATATGTTCACATGCAAGTTGAGTTGAGAGACCCAGCAATAACTTCCATTCCTCACATACAAGCCTCTCTTGTCAAAAACAGGAATTTGTGTAGACTTCTTAGGGGATGGCTTCTTTCTTGGCTTTTTTCTTGGCTCTTTTCATTCAGTTGGTCAGTAATGTGAGCGAGAAGATACAGGAACTGTTGCCTGATTTCTCTGTTAGTCCCTCCTTGTCTTTGATTTGACCTCCTACTCCAATTCTTTTCTGAGTAAAAGTTCTTCCTGCTATTTTGAGAGGGGGGACCAGGATGCTAAAATTTATTCTTTACAGCGGTTGGCAAAAGTAGGTTTACATTGCATGGAAAATAATACAGTAATGAATAATACAAGATAAGCTCTATTTTGTGTACTCACAACTGTAAGCCTACTTTTGCTTACCCCTGTATTGTTTCTATCATATTAGAAATTGGCACAATAAAGTATATAGTTGGGAACTCCATTCACGTGTTACTTTTCTTAACATAGTTTTTTTTTAATTCAGAAGAACTTCTACAGATCATAGGGATATTCCATTGTTTTTAAGATGTCTGTTTTTAAAGCTAAAAATGAATGAATACTGTTAATCAAATTATCTTGGCAATTGCTTAATTCCTAGCCAGTACTATAGCTCTGGTCAGCAAAATGATAAAATATTAGAACTGAAGAGGGACAGATTAGAAAGGAGATTAAACAATTTACTTGTTCAAGTAGACACATCACAACATTTAGTCTGTAAAGTGTATGTCATTTTCCATTACTTATTTGTCTATAGTTCACTGGAACATTTCTTTCAAATATTTTACATTTATTTATTGGATGCCTGTTTGTACAAGGCAGAGTCCTAAATAAAGCAACATGAACTGTTTTTTTTTTTTAGTTTATTAAATAAGATTTACTGAGCATCTATTTTACATAAAACTGGAGTATAGAACAATTTATTAGCAGAGGTTAAAGGTAAAAATGCCAAACTAGGATGAATTGGGGGCTAATTTTAAAAGGTTGTTGCAGAAAGGATAATTTTAATAAATGGCATTTGGAAGTGTACTTGTTCTTAACACTGTGGACACATATGCTCCTGATAATGCGTGGTTTATTCAGACAATGAATGCTGTGTTTTCTGTGGGAGGAGATGTAATGCATCCTGATATTCCCAATAACTTCCTGAGACTGCTAGCGGAAGGTTAGTAAACTATTGCAGTCTATAAAGTAAAGATTTTTAAATTAAATGTTTTACTACAGAGTCCTTAGAGAATTTAATGGAAATTAAAATATCAATTTCTTTGTAGGTTTTGATGATGAAGCAGAAGATCAACAATTAAGACTTTATGCAGTTCAGTCCTATCTCACTTTACTAGATGTGGAAAATGTGTTCTATCCACAGAGATTTCTTCAAGTTATGAGTTGGGTGAGCTAAGGACATTCAGTCATAAATGTTTATGACATTATTTTTTATAAAACCCAATACTAACAATATATTTCCTTCAGAAAGCATTCAGTTCTGCTTGGCTAACTCGTTCAGCTGTCAGTTTTCCCCCCAGTGGCTGCCTTCTGTCACTTAATTGTTTACTTGTCCATTCTCCCTGCCCCCTCACTAGTATAGTCTTTTAAGTATGGGTATTTGTTGTGTTTTCTTTGTGAATCTATATTTGAATGTGTGAATACTCAGTGTATCTATGATATATTAATGATTGCTGCATAATAATGCTACCACAAACTTAATGCTTAAAACAACATAAATTTATTATCTAATACTTTCTGTCAGTCGGGAGTATAGGCATGGTTTAGCTGGGTGTGCGTAAGGCCTCTTAGGATTGCAGTCAGGCCGTTGGCTGGGGTTGCTGTCTCATCTGAAGCATGACTGGTGAAGGATCCACTTCCAAGCTCAGAAATCAGTTTCTTCAGCTCTAAAACTGTGGGTTTGAGGTTTACACTGTCAATTGTCAGGTCCTTGAACAGCCTTTAATGTCTTGCTATGTGGGCCTCCCAGCATCGCTGTTTGCTTCATCAAAGCCAGCAAGGGAGATCATCTCTTTGTAAGATGAAAGTCACAGTTTTATGTACGGGTAATTTAATCATAAGTCATCATATATATCCCATCGCCTTTGTGTATTCTTTCTTATGTATATGGGTGAGTGTTTCTTTATGGGGGAGGTTTGGAGAAGTGCAGCTGCTGGATCATAGGATATGCACATTTTAATATTTTAAGTTTTGCCCAAACTTAGCATGTTAACTTAAATTTTACCCAGACTTTTATTTAAGAATTTTAATTTTCTTAGCTATGGGAAAGTTGAAAGACTAGTATAACAAGTACTCCTGTACTTTTCTTCTAGATTCCCAGTTATTATTTTTAATCACCTTTGCCTTCTCTATCAACACCTCTATCTAGGTCTACCTATATACAGTTTGTTTTGCTGAACCATTCAAAACTGAGTTGCAGACATCATGACACTTTACCTATTAAAAATTCAGCATGAATCTCATAAGAATGACATTGTTCTAGGTAATGATAAAACCATTAATATACCTAAGAAACGGAACATTTATTAACCCTTTGAGTGCCATGCATAATTTGAAATTTGGATCGCCATGAGAAAAAATTATATCAATATATAACCTGAGGTACAAAAACCGAGACCAAAACATAAAATACGAATCATTCCATTGTTATTTACATTTATAGCCATCAAAAAAAGAGTCACTGCGAACGTCGCTGGCACTTTTGGGAAAATTTGTCAGCGTTGCTCACAGCGATGTTGGCGCTCACAGGGTTAATATCACCTACTATATAGTTCATATTCAGATTTATTTAGTTGTCCAGAAACATGTCTCTTCTGGCTGTTTTTCTGTTCCTCCTATCCTAGATCCAGTCAGGGTTTACAAATCATATTTAGTTAGGTCTTTTTAGTGTTTTAAAAATTTTATAATGAGCCTCAGTTTCTTTTTGTTTCCATGACATTGATTTCTTTTGGAATGCCCAACATTTCTGAATTTGTGTGATTATTCTTGGTTCAGTTAAACATTTGTAGCAGGACTCTTACATCAGCAATCTTATATATTTCCCACTACATCATATCAGGATGCATATAATTTCAGTTCTTCCAATTATTGGTGATTGGAAGTTTCTTTTTTTGGTGAAGACGTTGACCATCATATCTGTTCACTGTAATGGTGTGCTTTTTCCTTACTAATTTATAACTAATCTATGAGGAGATTCTTTGAGGCTATGTTAACGTTTTTTCCTCAATTCTCGTTCACCAGTGGTTTTAGCATTGATAAGCCTTGCCTAAATTGGTTATTTTATTTGGTGGCCATTTGTTTTTTTTCCTCCATGAATGTGACATATCATTCCATATATTTAGAGTGTTTTTATTTCTTTCTAGAGCATACAAATCTTGTACATGTTTTGTTAGATTTATACGTATTTCATTTTTTTTAGAGCAGTAATGTATTTTTTAATTGTAGTTTCTATATGTTGCTACTATTATGTACAAATTTAATTGGTTTTTATATTTTGGTCTTGTACCCTGCAATCTTGCTGAAGCCACTTATTTTTATTTTTAGTTTTTTGAAGTCACTTATTAATCTAGGATTTTTTTTTTTAAACAAAGCTGCTGCCTTTTTTTTTTTTTTAAAGAAAGCACTATATTTTTTTACAATTTTATTTATTTATTTATTTTTAGAGAGAGGGGAAAGGAGAAAGAGGGAGAGAAACATCTCTGTGTGGTTGCCTCTCATGCGCCCCAACCTGGGGACCTGACGTGCAACCTAATTATGTGCTGTGACTGGGAATCGAACCAGCGACACTTGGCTCTCAGGCTGACGCTCAATCCACTGAGCCACAGCAGCCAGGGCTTAGGATTTTTTTTTTTTTTTAGATTTCTCGAAACCTTGTTAAGAATTTTTGCATCTCTGTTTAGGAGGGATATTGGTCTGTAGTTTTCATATTTTTCTACTCTATATGTTTGGTTTGATATCAAGGGAATACTGGCTTCATAAAATGAGTTGAAGGTGTTCTCTTCTATTTTTTGGAAAGATTTTGTAGAAGAGAGTCATTTAGTTTTTAAGTGTTTGGAAAATTTCCTGTTATCTTTCCTGTTAACTGATTTCTAGGTTGATTCTATTGTCAGAGAAAACACTGTGTGACTTCAATTCCTTTTAAATTGTTGAGGTTTGTTTTATGGTCTATGATACGGTCTGTGTGTTCTTGAAAAGGATGGGTATTCTGCTATTGTTGGGTGGTATGTTCTATAAATGTTGATTAAATTGTTTTGGAAATGGTGTTGAGACAGGGCTGTTGAGATTAACCAAGTGACCTTCAACCTTCACTGACACTGATGGGGTGGCCTTGTTATTCCTGAGCAGTGGTGAAAATCCTGACTCTCCACCGACTTCCCTGAAACCACCCTAGCAGAGAGAAGGGGCACCTCTTTAAACTGGGTGGAGGTGAAGTGCAGGCTTTCTGTGTGGTCTTCACAGACACTGCAGAGGAGTGGACCTCTGCAGCTTGGTGGGGGTGAAAAGTCCTGACCACTCACTCGGCCTCCTTTGTCACCATCCTATGGGGCAGTTGTGGTGCCTCTTACAGCCTGGTAGGGTTGATGTCTTGGCTCTCCACCCTGCCTTTGCTGGTATGGGTAGGACTGCAGCTTTTTCTGTGTGGTGCTTGGTTGGAGTTGAAGGGTTATTGTCTGAAAGTTTTCTGTCTTCCTTGCTATTTGACTAGAGGGCAGGCTTTTCCTGGGAGTTTTTTGTTTGAGTCCGTTGGTGTTTCCAGGTTGTTGGCTCTCCAATACCCCATCTGGAGTTTATGAATCAAGAGATAACTTTTGTTCCTTAGGTCCCAAGGTCCTTAGCAATCTGCCTTATTTTCTTCACCTTTCATATATATATCATCATATATATATATATGATGTTATATATAACATCAAGAGTTTTTAGGTGTATTTAATGGGAAGGATAGGAGGAAAATGCTTCTACTCCATCTCAGAAATATAAATCCAGATTTTTGAACTGGAATTTAGGTTACCTGCTCTTCTAGAGAGGTAACCACTTTTATTAAACACCTCAAAAAACTATCTTTTTTGTCATCTTCTTGTTACTAGCTGTACATGTTCCCTTGACTGTCACCTCACCTCCCGTTTTTTCCTTGTGACTGCCAGCATTACGCCAAAGATATGAAAATACTTCCTAATTACAACTTAGGAAAGATCTCACACTCCATAAATTTCAGTTTATTATGATTTTTAGACCAGTAGGGATCTTAATCACCTGGATAAGTTAGATGTTAGAAAAAGGATACGTGACATATCAGTGACAGGTCAGTGTTTCTCGAAGTTCATGGGTTGTCTCCCTCAGAGTCAGCTGATGCTTGTTCAAAATGGATAATGCAGATTACCATGAAAAATACTAAATCAGAAAATCAGAATATCTGTGGTTAAAGCCCAGAATTTTAATGAAATACTTAATGCGTATTAGCTTATGAGAACCACATGTTTAAATGCTCATTGGAGAATAATAACAATATGAAAGTGCTTGTAAAAACCATCAGTGAAACCTGGAAGTTCAGAGAAAGCTAACCTGTAAAGGTGTCTGTTTTATATATTGTTAATGATAAAGATGTGGAAAACATTTTTGTATTGGTTCCAATTCTTGGTATAATTTTGAACCTAAAATGTACAACTATCTTTATCTAACAGTTTCTTTACCATGAGAATATGTTTAATCTACATTAAACTCACTTTAGCAGTAGGCACTTTGTTTAGATTTCCAAATATAGTTTGCTGTGTAACAGGATATTTGTATATGAACATCTCCTTGTTTTACTTACAGGTATTAGGGGAATATTCCTACCTCTCAGATAAGGAGACACCAGAGGAAGTTATAACCAAGCTGTACAAGTTACTTATGAATGACTCCATTTCTTCAGAAACAAAAGCCTGGTTAATTGCTGCTGTAACCAAGTTGACGCCCCAAGCACACTCTTCTAACATTGTTGAGAAATTAATCCAGGAATTTACTGTATCTTTAGATACTTGTTTGAGACAGCATGCATTTGAATTAAAGCATTTGCATGAGAATGTGGAACTTATGAAGAGCTTGCTTCCAGTTAATAAGAGTTGTGAAGACATGGTGGTAAGACATCTGCGTTCCATCTTTTTAAAAGTTGCATAATCTTTAAACAGAATATATCAAAATATAGTTTCTGTAGCACTTAAGATGAAGGTTGGAATTTTTCTCACATTAGTATGAGAGAATTTGAGAGCTTCAGTTTAGTAGTGATTCTGAATAGTCAGGAATTGAAGTGTATCTTCTGGAGAACTGTAGTGAAGGGATTTAAAGTCTTTGACAATCTTTTAATATATAATAACTCAAGAATTTTTATCTTCTTTGAACTTCTCTAATATGTCATTATATTACTCTTTTCTTTGAGAATGTAAAATATAGTTCTCCATTTTATTTTGTCCATCTACTGTCTAAATTCTTTACTACTTTGTAACCTGACCACTCACCTTTCTTTCTCCCACCTTCTTTAATCCAAAGAACTCAGTTACTACTTAGCCTTTGAATTTGTACCAGTCTCTCCCTCAGATTGGTGTAAATCAGAAAACTTCCAAAAGGAAACCAGATTTACTCAACTTTTTATGCATTAGATGTCATGTAGTTGGTAAAGAGGAGAGGATGGGCAATATTTCCACTAATTCTGAATCAGATTTCCATGACTTGTATTAATTTTGAACCTTGATTCATTAGTTCTTTCAATAGCTCCTAAAGACAGAGACCTTGCTTTAACATTTGTTAGACATTTCAGAGATGTTCATTGAAATGATGAATAAATATGCTGCATATAAAATTAAAGTATGAAATAACCATACTTCCCCTTTTCTCCAAGAATCTTACTGAAACTAAGCTTTTCCAAATTAAGAATGTGACATGCCACTTAAATGTATGAGAATTACCTGCTGTTTAAAATTATATGAGCTGTTTGCATACATTTGACTAAATCAGGTGAAGCAAGTCTCTGATTTCTGAGGTCATCACTACTATATCCTCCTGTGTGTATCTCATTTTTCTTTTTCCCCTTGCTTTTCCTCTTCTCCTTTTCCCCTTACTCATTCCTCAGCTCTTATTTTTTTCATTTACTCATTCTCTTGTACCTTTCTCTTCCTGCTGAAATTAAGTAAATTAAATCATTTTTTATAGATTTGTGAAAAAGCATTTTCAAGGAGAAAAGAATTGGATAGTTAAATCAAAGGCACTATGGGAGCCCAAATAATAGCTTCCCAAGAGGTCTACGTCTCAGTCCCTGGAACCTGTGTGTATGTTACTTTACATGGTAAAAGTTACTTTGTAGATGTGATTAAGGCTTTTGTGATGAAGGAGATTATCCTGTATTATCCAAGTAGGCATGAGATAATCACAAGGGTTCAGTGAAGAGAAGGCAAAGTAGCAACAGAAGTAGAGATGAGTGATATGGCCTTAAGCCAAGGAATGCTGGCATCCTCTCAGAAGCTAGAAGAGACAGGAACTTACTCTGCCCTGGAGCTTCTAGAGGAACTACTGTTGTCAGCACCTTGTTTTTATCCCCAGCAGCAGGAAACATACAGATTGTAGCTCATAGTATATGTCTTCTCCTCTGGTAGGTTCCAAGTCTCATGAGGGCAGGAACTGTGGCTTCCTTTGTCTCAATCATAAGATCTAATGTGATGCCCTAATATATTGGATGCTCAAAAATGTTTTCCTCAGTGCAGTGAAATTAATAATAACTGCAAATGACATAGCTGAGTGATTTGATTGTAGGTGTTTCAGAAAGCTAGAAAGTTAGGTAGCACTTTTGGAATTGAAGTTCTGTTTTTCACCTAAAAATTGTTTCTAGGGTATGTATGGGCTGAAGGTACTTATGTGAATGTCTAGTCTATTGTTTAAGGTAAGTTTTTTTAATTCCTAATTTTTGCTTCAATTTAATACAGGTAGATGCTTCCTTATCTTTTCTGGATGGTTTTGTGGCTGAAGAACTCAGTCAGGGAGCAGCACCTTACAAACCTCACCACCAACGGCAGGAGGAAAAGCTTTCTCAGGAGAAAGGTAATTTTTTATCAGTTAAAAAGTTAGATTAAAGCGACGTCTTTTTTTATGCATGTAAGTAAATAATTGAGGATATCTATTTTTATTCTCCCTCTTTACATCTGTTTGTGATTTGTTTACCCTGACTAGGCACTGTGATAGAGGGCTGGCAGATATTAGTGTGAGCATATTATGTGGAAAATGTTTCAGGTTGCTATGGACTAGTGAATTTTCATTCTGAGCAGTCTTGTATATCTTAAGTGTGTTAGAACACTTCCTTCAACAAAATATCTGATCACTGAAGTTTGGAACATCTAAGAAAGGAAAGAATTATTTAAACTACAGTTAAGAAATGTAGCCTGCCAGGGAAATATTTCTGTCATTATTTTATTAAAGAGAAAATTATTGAGATATTTGGATGGTGGATGGAAGTTATGCATGTGACTAAAAGGAGACCATTGAATATTATCTCTATAGGAGTTCAAAATGTTAATACTGAAATATTTCATTGTGAAAAGTCTTTTTTGCTTCTATTCATCACTTAATGATTTTGTTGAGTACCGAATTGCTTCTAGGCTCTGTGCTAAGCATATGAGTACAACTAAATGGTTGACCCTACAATGAGACCAAAAACTATAAACACTAATAACAAGCTTGATATTATCTTTTTGTAGGAGTATTTCCTCTTTTAAAGTTTTTGACATATTATTTAGCACAGTGATACTAAATGGCCTAGAAAATTCAATTTACTTTCAAAGGGTAATCGATTTCCTTCTCGTTATCTTCTCATATACAGGATGGGGCAAAAGGTTTTACAGTTGTGCGTAGCAAAACACAGTTTATTCTTGTATTACTATTAATTATTGTATTATTTTCCATATGAACAACTGTAAACCTACTTTTGCCCCATTCTTATTGATAAAATATGTGAGGGGAAAAATAAATTTTTGAAGTTAAAATTGCCCAACCTGTGACTCTAGTACATATATAGGACTTATGATATCTGATACATGGAGTGAAAATCTGGAGTTCCAGAGTGGGACACGTGATCCAGTTGCCATTTTCCTTACTTTTAATATGTCTGGGACCATCAGTTGCAATTACTGTAATTCAGGGGTTGGGTAGGGAAGGGGAGGTAGGATGAGGAGCTTAATTCCTGGCACTGGCTGTCTCCTTTCTTAAAAGAAGTTAAGTGGCTGAGGTAAATATAATCGTCCTGGCATTCCCAAGCTAATGTATTCCTTTGCCAGGTATCCTTTTTCCCTAAGAACCATTGTTATAAATGGGGTTAAGCTCTCAAATTAGGCTCCTCCTTTTTCTTCCCAAATCTATTTTTCAAAAGTTCTCTAAAGTAAAATTAAAATTTCATGAGCTTAGATCATGGGAAAAGAAATCAGGAGACAGGACATAACAAATGCTTAACAAATACTTGAGGAATAAGTTATAAAATTATATATCTTACAATTGGACTGGCTCTAAGACAGAAAATAAAGAATAGGGAAAAACAGGTATTTTTGACTTAAAAAGGTGTTAATTCTGGAATCCTAGTATCAATCAGTTCTGATACTGATCTTACTTGAGATTTTTGTGTCATTTGCAGAGAGTAGTGGTTAAATGTCACTTTTATGAATGATACTTAGCTTTCTTGGGTAGAAAAATGCCAAGTTTATAAGAAACCAAGTTTATAATAAACTTCAGGAAACTATTGTAAGATACTAAAATTGGTAAAAAACCTGATGGGACGGTAGAGAACAAACTTTTATTACCAGTTCCCATCCAAGAAAAGCATTGAGGAATCAGTGTGGATTATTCTATTAAAACATTACTTGACTATGTTGTATTTGAATATGTTATAACCCCAGTGTTAGATAAAACCAGAAATAGCAAGGGGAAATAGCAGTATGATCTCCTGTGTACAGAACTATGGCTTTTAGAAAACATCAAGTTAAAATTGTTAAGTCTCATGCAAAAAAGAAAAAAAAAAGCTACTGGGGATGAATGACCAGGGAAGTATAGCCAAGTGATCAGGTATAAAGAAACTGCAGTATAAGGTAAGACAATGAAGGAGTGTTCAGATAGTAACTAGACTTTTGGGGATGATCACTTTGTAGTGTAAGATGTCAAATTATAATGCTGTACACCTGAAACTTACATAGTAAAAAAATTTTTAAAGGGAGTGTGAGTATAATCAAGGCCTCCAAAGTCATGATGTATATAAACAGATTAAATATTGAATTTCTTAATTATGCCCATAATAGTTTGTATTTTATCTTTCACCTGGATTACTTTCTATAACTTGTAACTCCCAAGGACTCTTTGCCTTCAGCTCATGCTTTCTCTTCTGCATGAACTGCCCTTTATATCTAGTTAACACCTAAAAATCTTTGGCCCTCTCGTCATTCACTTCTGTAAGGATCCTGGGATATTTTCACTAAAGAATAAAAATAATGTGGTTTGAACTTCATTCTCAACCTTGAGCCTTTCTAGGCTATCTATAGATGACAATCTTTAATTCTTTTGTCACTTGGTCAGACTGTTCTTATACTGTCCTCTTTCGTGTCTAGTCTTTTTCTCTCTTCTGTCAAACTCTTACATCTAATTTTGAATTCTTTTTGTTCTTTGCTTAAACTCTTTACACTTACTTACTCTTTGGCTTAAACTCTTTGTCTTGCGCACAGGGCACATTTCGGGAGCTATCCGCTTTTACTGTGTTACTTCAGAAGCTGGAAGACCCACTGTCACAGATGCTATTAAAAAGAGACCAATGTAGGATAGAAGGTTAAAGTAGATCATTGAAATGTTTAAAATGAGAAGACATTTTAGCTGAAAAGGATCTTAGAAAGATTTAGACAAGTGGTTCCCAAATATGATTGTGAATAATAAACACAAAGACAGTTTTAAAAAGCAATACCGAGTTTTGGGCCCCATTTCTATACCTTCTGTTTCTAAATCTCTGAAAGCTTGGCTGTATGTACAAAAAGGTCCGTGGGTGATCTGTAAAGTCAGCTTGATTCTGATTATCAGATCAGCATTTGGACACTACTGACCTAGTCCAAACTCTTCAAAGAAATTAAGGTCTAGTTCATACACCTCGTTAACACCTGACCTACATCAAGAACTTAGTTCTCCTGATTATTAATTAGCCCATTACTTTTTTCTATTACACATTGATTACTCTTCTGTATCATTCATGTAGCTAACAAACAAACATTTACCTAATGCTCTTTGGACTAGGTGGTGTTTCTTTGAAGGAGGCAGTATAATATTAATAGTTGAGAGTGAAGCTCTGATACCAGAGTTTCTTATTTCTTTTCTGACTATATCATTTCCTGTCTTTGTAATGTTGGGTAAGTTTGTGGCAGACTCTTTGCCACAGTTTCTTCATATGTAAAATGAGGATAATAATTAGAGAAGTTCACACTTATATATTCTAAAGTACTTTTTATGATTTAAGAAGGTTCTTTGTATTATAATCCAGACAGATGAAAAAGATATATGTCCCATTTAGGATTAGGTTTATTTAGCTAAATAGCATATTAGAAAGCAAATAAACATAGTGGGGCCTTATGCAAAGCAGAAGGTTATTACTCTTTCTCATTAAAGAAATGTATAAGTAGGCAGTTTAGGATTGATGTTGGCTTTGTGAATATAGAAGAGGAAGGAGAGAAGAAAGATGTTTTTTTTCTTCCAGGAGGATTCCTACCAGAGGTTGTGCACAAAATGTGTGTGTAATTTCATTGGCCAGAACTCAGTCAAATGGCAAATGACATCTCTCTTCTGGGTGACCATGTACCTAGCTAAGAAGGGTTCTATTAGTTAGAAAGAAGAGAGTGGATACTGGCATCTGCTCTACCACAATGCAATATGAGTTTTCATGGCTCTGACTGATTCATTTGGGTACACAGCTCAGAGGAATCTGAACCTGAGTAAACCTTGTTCTTCGTTAGTAAGGGAGATTTCTCACTGAGGGCTATGTCTGGCCATTTGGTACAGAAATGTGCCATTTTGTTAAGCAAAAATGCAGTCCTCTCTTCACTCGCAGTTTCCTAAACATTTTTGCATGAGAGCAGCAACTTTTCAGTAGATCTGGTTTATCAGTTGTTTTTCCTAATTTAATTCTTTTTTAGCTTCATCTCTTTGGAAGATTGACAAATACAGAGATGAATATAAAATAATGTGATTGATTTCACTTGAGGAAGTTGTGTCTTTTTACTGAAAATGCTTTTAGAGCTTCTTTCCAACCACCTTGAAAATGGAGGATACCTATGTCTAAATTTCTTATGCGCAGCCAAACCTTCATCCTTTCAAAGTAAAGGGAGGTAAAATGATAAAAATGAAGGACTGTCTTTGATCGACTAATAGTATGAAGTAGAATTAAATAAATCATAGCTGCTTTATTATTATTACTATAAATATTTGGTTAGATCCTCTCCAAAGTCTCCACCAATTTAAAAACTGTCACTGGATTCTCATCTTCAATTATTTTATTTCAGTAATGAATGGTAACTTTGATAATTTTTGCTTTTCAAAAAATAATTTTTGCTTTGTTTTAAATATGAACCTTTGCTACTGTTTTAAAATTCTAGTTCTCAATTTTGAACCATATGGACTCTCCTTTTCTTCATCTGGCTTTACTGGACGACAGTCTCCTGCTGGCATTTCTCTGGGTTCAGATATATCTGGAAATAGTGCTGAGACAGGGCTGAAAGAGTAAGTTCCTTTTTATTAAAATGGAGACCATGGGAGCATTTAAATGTCTTTAAATGTAGAAGAGTTCCTGAAAGCTGAATTTTGTATGGGCTGTTGTTTCTATTTATTGCTCTCAAAGTGTTGCTATTGTATAGGATGCCCTTATACTTTAAGAGAGCTTGCTTATTTCCAAGACAGTATAGGATGTGTATAAGCTTTACACATAGTAATGATGTGTGTTATTATTACATATTATATGTATGTGTGTGTATATATAAATATATGTGTGTGTGTGTATGTATATATGTATTTTAAAGAAGTGTATCAAAGCTTACATGCCCAGGTGAGTTTTGAGCATATAATTCTACATTTCTCATAACCTACTTTTTATAACTGTCTTTTTGGAAGATTGACAGATACAGAGATGAATGTAAAATAAGGTGATTGACTTCACTTGAGTAAGTTGTGTACTTTTACTCAAAATGCTTTTAGAGCTTCTTTCTAGCCACCTTGAAAATGGGGGATACATATGTCTGAATGTTTTATGTGCAGCCAAACCTTCATCCTTTTAAAGTAGACTTTGATTTTGGAAATATAAGTAAATTACTTTCAGAAACAGGATTAAATTAATAAAATGAGATAATTATGCAAAGTGCCTCATACAGTCGAGTACATAGTGATTAATAAATGGTAGCTGCTATTATTAATAGTCATTGCTATAATTATCATCATTATCCAAAAGCTGAATTTTTAGAATTAAAATTGTGATCAATCTGGATGACTTTGGTCAATATCCTATTGTGATATAAAAGTAATGAAAATGGCTTTCTTATTAGTGTAGGAGCTTCTTCTAAAAGAGTTCAGGTGTGTTGAGTAATGGCAGCGCATTGTTGGAATAAATGTGATAAAATCTCAAAGGTGACAACTTTGAATGATGACATTTGAATTTTGAGTTTTCATATCTTCATTAAGGAATCACCTTATTTTATGTTCATCTTTGTATTTGTTGGTCTTCCAGGGAGATGATTATAAGAAGTACTTCTCAGAAGAAACACACATAGATTATGAGACATGCAGGATGATATGCTGAATGAAGTGGCATAAGTTCAAATTCTCTTTCTTAGCCTTTTTTTTCCTGCTTTGTGGACACCCAGACATTTAATTTTGGTATTCCAAGCATGGTTAAGAGATATGGTTTGTAGGCATGTGATAGTGGAGGTAATAGCAATTAATTGATTCAAATGGGGAACTGAGGAGCAAGGGGAGATAGGAATGCTCCAAACCCAAGGAGGAAACTTAGTTCTTTTTACCTGTACAACAATCGACAGCATCTGCTTTTTAGTATGGAGCTAGGATCTGGGGGAGGACTTGACAGGGCCTTGTAAGTTTAGTATGCATGCATGTGCTACCCTCAGAGAAGGGACATTTGGCAGAGTACTTAAGGAGTTACATATATGCTGTATTACCATAAAACAGAACACAAAGAGTGAATTTAAAATACTTTTCCAAAGAGGACCATCGCTCACACATTATTTTAGATTAGGAACCTATGTGGTAATTGGCAAGGTGAATCAGCTTTATAGAGGAGACAGTCACTCTTCTGTAGTCTCTGCCAAGCTGACAATAAGGCAGTAGCCAGACCAATGTAGGATTACTTACCTTAAGCCCTATTACAGGCAGCACCCTGCCTCATATGGGAATTTCTAAAGCTGAGCTAAAATATACCCCTGATCTTTTGAAGGTTGCTTGGCCAGAATTTACTTCTGTATGAATGGTCTAATTCAAAATAATACGAAGGTATACCATATAAAACCACAAATTATATTTTTATTGTCAAAATCCATGCAAAGGTGATTCATGTTTAAAAAATTATTTTGTAATATGTTTCATATCATATTTTATATATGAAGACCATATGCTGCTCTTGTTTATTTTTCTATTTTTTAGACTGTATATAATGCATGACAGAAAAAATTTATGTTGATAATTGACATGTTATGCAGATGAAATAAGCCAAGAAAAACCTTTGAAATAGCTCAGGGCTACTTTTAGGCTTCTTTTTCTTCCCCTTTCCCATTTTGCTTATTGTTGTGGGCTGGGTTCCCTGAGAAGCACACAGCATGATGGAATTTAACATGTCGAATATTAAGGGGTGCTCTTGGGATCAGTACCTATGGAAGGAAGGGGAAAGAGGCAGGTTTGGACAGAGGAAGAAGTTAAGATGTGATGTAGTGCTAATGACAGCTTTTACTGACCCCATAGGGAGTTATGAAGCTAGAATGACCCTTCAGAGTTGTCCCGAGTTGGGTCAAAATGGGTGGACAGGGCTCTGTTCTTCTGTTCATCAGTCATTGCATGTGGGTGCCCCCGGAAGGGGTGTTATCTTTGGTGAGGTAGCCCTCTGCCCCTAAGGCAGCCCTCGGGGTTGCACTGCCAACAGCAGGGACAACAAAGTCCTTCATTGAAGGGAAACCTGGATGGAGCATTCCAGTGTCCAACATACCTGCTTTTGTTGTTGTTGTCATTGTGGTTAAACTAATATTTGAATCATTTATTAGTAAAATTTGGGGACTTTCTTTTTTAAAAAAATCATTAAAGGCTATGTCTTGGTAAATGGGGTTATAGAAACACTATAATCCTGCTTTGGACATTCATGAATCCATTTGAATTGCTGCTGTGGAGCATCCTAAAGATGTTGGGAGTCACTTCAGTGGCTCTCATGACCACTTTTGGATATGCTCATGCAGGGACAACCTGTTTTCTTCTAAGAGGTTCATAGATAACAGTTTTTATTTTTTAAATAACTTTTTAGAAAACTCTTTGGTACCTGAAAGAAAAGGAGAAATTAACTTACTTTTAAAGGACCGTTAAGCAACAAAATTTATTGAGGAGGAATGGACTAATTCCATTAGGTCATTCTTTAATAACGTTCAGATTTTCTTTCAGCCAATTAGTACTTACTAGCATTTGTTCTTCACTCAGTATGAGGTATACAACCTAATTTTGTTTCTGGCATAGTACAGAAAATCAAATTGATCATGATTCTAACAAAGTAGAAGGGAATAATAATCAGTACAAACATTTCTGAGTCTTTCTTTTAGATTCATTTCATGATCTGCCTATCTGGTAGTACAAATTTTTAAAATGCTATTTTGGACCATGGCAGGGCTACTTAACTGAGCCAAGTGCCAAGGACACATAGTTCTTATATAAACACAATAGAGGCAATCTATGGCTATTTCTGCCAGCACTTATGATTATATTATACCTTTCAGATTCATAGCTGTAACTTTTGGGACAACAGTAGGTGAATTCAAATTCTAATCACTACTTTAATTATTTAACTCGGGTATAAAAAATCCCAATCCTTCATGCTTTTTCCAAAAACCTTTTTTTCTTTTATAGAACAAACCTCACTTCATTTTTATAAAGTATATTGTAATAGTTGGAAATGTAGCTAGTGTTCATACTAAGAAAACCTTATGGATTAAAGATAAGTTGACACAGTGGAGTGGATTTGAATGATATATATATATATTTTTTGCTTTCAACAGGATTTTATTTATTGAATTTAGGGTTAATTCTTTCATTGAGTGATTATAGCTAAGAAACATAAGAGTCATTTCTTATCTTTAACTCATCAGAATTAAAGAAAAGATACTTTTGAAAAGTCAGTGAGGTAAAGTAACTGATTTACAGTAGTTCTGTTTTTGGACAATTTATTTAAGCAATTAAATGAAAATTAAATAATGTGAAATTTAAACTAAATCTAGAGTTCTGTTGCCTTAAATCCTTTGGCTGAAGGTTCGGGGGTGGTTGGCTGTAACTAAAATAAAATCTAGAGATCTAGGTTTTACTTCTGGCATGTAGAATACAATATAAAAGCTGTTTCTAAAAGGCTGTAGCAATGATGTCTTTTTTAAAATGCCCCAAGAAAGTCATTATTTAGCAATTATTTAATTTGACTTAATTTCATTATCAATCTCCTTAGGACAAATAGCTTGAAGCTGGAAGGTGTAAAGAAACTGTGGGGGAAAGAGGGCTATCTTCCCAAGAAGGAAAGCAAAACTAGTGATGAAATGGAAGCTCCACCTAATCCTCAAGAGAGTATAATAATGGAGACTGTAGATCAAACTATAACAAAAAAGGATCAGTCTCAAGTCCTTACCCAATCTAAAGAGGAGAAAGAAAAGCAGCTGCTGGCATCATCACTATTTGTTGGCCTAGGATCAGAAAGTACAGTCAATTTGGTAAGTAGCCAGTTACGTTCCTTTGAGAATCTGTGTCTCCTGTTTTGTACCTGAAAACCCAGCTCTGTAAAAGCTCTTGGCCATCATCTATATACGTGGTGGGAAAAGGCTTTCCCAGCTCCAGACCCACCAATCACACCTTTATGTTCCTGAATGAGAAAAACTGATTGGCTCAGCTTGAGTCAGGTGGTCTCTCTAGTCTGCCTACTCAGCTAGGGCAAGAGTCTGGGCCCAAAGAAAGTTACAAATATAACCAGGGGTATTTTCACAGGAGTGGGTGGAGGGCAATTCTCAGTGGGAAGGGGACTTGATGGAAATACTGTCAATAATAATAGTTCAACAATATTGATTTGTCTATGGGAAAAGTATTTCTCAAAATGGTGTTTTTAATAGTGAATATTAAGAATCAATTTAGATGTCTTAATAGGAAAATGGGTGCATAAATTATATTAGCTCAGAATATTATTCAGCCATTAAATATGATAAATACTGCATTGTTAAATAAAAATGCTTATGATAAATCAAAAACAGAAGATAAAATTTTATTTACAACTTGCTTGTAACTGTTAAGAAGATAAAAGTATTTTGAGATTGAAAGAAATTATACAAAAATGAAAACTACATTCTGCATTACGAATGATGGTTTTCAAAAGTTTTTATGCTAATATGCTATTCTCAAATTAAAAGAATGAAAAATTATAGTGAAGGATAGTCAGTATTTTTGAGCATCTGAGAATGCCATGTGATTTTCCATTTGGTAGACTGCTGAACCCACCTAGTGCAAAATTGTGATTAGAGCTACAGTTTAATTTAAAAAAATTTTTTAAAGTATATTTTATTGATTATGCTATTATGGTTGTCCCAATTTTTTTTCCTTTTGCTACCCTCTGCTTCATACCCTTCTTCCCTCCAGCAATCCCCCGCCTAGTTCATGTCCATGAGTCATGTGTGTAAGTTCTTTGGCTTATCCATTTCCTTTACTATTAATATTCCCCTGTCTATTTTGTTCCTACCAACTGTGCTTCTTAATCCCTGCACCTTTTCCCCCATTCTGCACCTTCCCTGTCCCTGCTGATAACCCTCCTATTGATCTTCATATTTATGATTCTGTTCCTGTTCTGCCTGTTTGCTTAGTTTGTTTTTGTTTTTGTTTTTTAGATTCAGTTGTTGATAGTTGTGAGTTTGTTGTCATTTTAATGTTCATAGTTTTGATCTTCTTTTTCTAAAATAAGTTCCTTTAACATTTCATATAGCAAGGGCTTAGTGATGATGACCTCCTTTAGCTCTGCCTTGTCTGGGAAGCACTTTATCTGCCGTTCCATTCTAAATGATAGCTTTGCTGCATAGAGTAATCTAGGTTGTAGGTCCTTGCTTTTCATCACTTTGAATACTTGCCAACCACTTCTTGCCTGCAACGTTTCTTTTGTGAAATCAACTGATAGTCTTATGGCAACTCCTTTGTAGGTAACTCTTCTTTTCTCTTGCTGCTTTTAAGATTCTTTCTCTTGAATCTTTGGCATTTTAATTATGTTGTGTCTTTGTGTGGTCCTCTTTGGGTCCCACTTGTTTGGGACTCTCTGTGCTTCCTGGACTTGTATGTCTATTTCCTTCCTCAAATTAGAGAGGTTTTCTTTCATTAATAAGTTTTCAATTTCTTGCTCTTTCTCTTCTTCTGACATTCCTGTGATTCAGATGTTGGTACTTTTGGAGATGTCCCAGAGTTTTCTTATTCTCTCCTTCTTGTTTTTTAAAATTCTTGTTTCTGTATTCTATTGTGGTCAAATGTTTATTTCTTATGTTCCAAATCATTGATTTGAACCCTGGCTTCCTTCCCTCCACTGTTGGTTCCCTGTGGATTTTTTAATTTCACTTAGTTGTAGCCTTCATTCCTTTCCTTATGCTTTTGCCATACTCAGTGAGTTCTCTGAGCATCCTTATCACCAGTGTTTTGAACTCTGCATCTGATAGATTGGCTATCTCTGTTTTATTTCAATGTTTCATTTAGTTCTTTTTCTGGGTTTTATTTTTTTGTTTTGTTTTATTTATTTATTTTTAGAGAGAAGGGAAAGGAGGGAGAAAGAGAGGGAGAGAAACATTAATGTGTGGTTGCTTCTTCTGTGCCCCCACCTGGGGACCTGGCCCGGAACCCAGGCATGTGCCCTGACTGGGAATTGAACTGGTGACCCTTTGGTTCTCAGGCCAGTGCTCAATCCACTGAGCCACACCAGCCAGGGCTTTCTGGGGTTTTGTCTATTCTTTCATTTGGGCCATATTTCTTTGCCTCCTCAATTTGGCAGTCTCCCATGTGTTTGTTTCTGTGTATTAGGCAGAGCTGCTTTGACTCCCTCACTTAGCACACCTGTTAAATTTTATGAGTTGGAGTTTTAAGTAATTGCCAGGGTAGGGGAACCCACTTCATTGCTTTGTGGCTATGTATGTGGGAAGAGATCGGAGAGGGGACAGTGCAGCTACGTGGCTGCTGGAGGCTTGCTCAGCACTTGCTTCATTTCCAGTCACTTCATTCCCTTTCCATATGCGACTGGCACCCTTCTAGCTGTGCCCTAGTGGTGGTCCAGAGTGGGTGGGTTTGCATAGTTTCTAGGACCCTGCTGGCCGTTTAAATGGACTCTCTTGAGAGACCAGTGGTTTCTTCCATTGCCCCAACCCCTGCTGGTCTTTGCAGCCAGAAGTTATGATTCTTTATTTTCCCTAAGCTGGAACCCTGGGCTGAGTGGTCTGGCGTGGGGCTGTGTTCGCTCGCTTTCAAGGTATCCCTCTTTGTTTTTTATTCACCATACGCAAATGTTGGGACCGCCCATTCTGCTGGCCACTGCTGCCTTGCCACTGCCACACCACCTCCTCTCTGCCCTGGCTCTCTGTCTTCGCCCCTCCTACCCATCTGGGTGAATATGGCTTCTTTAAATCCTTGGTTGTCAGACTTCCATACAGTTGGATTTTCTGGAAGTTTTGGGTAATTTTTGTTTGAGGTTAGTTGTGATCCTTCTTTTGGTTGCACAAGGAGGTGAAGTGTGTCTACGTACACCTCCATCTTGACCAGAAGTCCCCACCTTTACCTTTTTTTTCACCTTCATTTTTAAAAGACATTTTCTCCGGGTAATGAATTCTAGATTGATCGTTTCTTTTATTTAAGTATTTTAACAAAAATGTCAATTGAGTGTCTTCTGCCTCGTGTAGCTTCTGATTAATAGCATATTAGTGCAGAAGAAAATATTAAACTTGAAGACAAAGTAATAGAAACTATCCAAAATGAAATACAGAAACAGAGAGAAATCCCCTGGCTGCAATGGCTCAGTGGATTGAGCGTCAGTCTGCAAGCCAAGTGTTGCTGGTTCGATTCCCAGTCAGGGCACATAACTAGGTTGCACATCAGGTCCCCAGTTTGGGGCGCGAGTGAGAGGCAACCACACAGTGATGTTTCTCTCCCTCTCTCCTTTCCTCTCTCTCTAAAAATAAAAACAAAACAAATAAATAAATTATTTAAAAAAAAAGAAAGAGAAAGAAAATATAAAACAAAGAAACCAAGAGCATCTGTGACCTGAGGAATAATATTGAACAGTCCAATATACAATAATCTCCCTTTACCTATGGGAGATATGTTCTAAGATCTCCAGCAGATGCCTGAAACTGTGGATAGTACTGAACCTTATGTATACTATGTTTTTTCCTATACATATTTATCTATGATAAAGTTTAATTTATAAATTGGGCACAGGTAAGAGGTTAACAACAATAATAAGAGAGAATCATATACTATGATAAAAGTTGTTTGAATGTGGTCTCTCTCAAAATACCCTGTTGTACTGTATTCATCCTTCTTGTGCTGTGATACGACAAAATGCCAGACCTTCCTGAATCTGTGTCACCATCCCTCTTGCCTGCAGTAAATGGCTGGGTATCATTCATTTCAGGGAATCCCATGCTGAAGTCTTTGTATAAACTCAATGCTTTCTGGTGCAACATGCTGCCATCATTCAAAACACGTTTCCGTGACTTCCAGCCTCAAATTTAATGTCTTTTCTATCTTAACTAAGTACTTATCACTGACGGTAGCTGAAACTTTGCAGTTTGAGTTGCTATTGCTACAGCAAAACTAGCGCAAATTTCTTTTTCCTTCCTTGGATAGAAGATTTGTTCTTAGCAACTTCAACATAACAATTTTTTTCATTCCTCCTTAAGATGAGAACTTCCTCTTTTTCATTTAAAGTAAGCACTTTACTGCTTCTCTTCAGTGTATTTGAATTGCCAGCATCACGGCTCTTGTGTTCTGGGGCTATTATTAAGTAAAATATGGGTTACCTGAATACAAGCACTGCACTATAGAGACAAGTGATCTGATAACCCGGATGGCTAGTTAGTAGCTAATGGGTGGGTAGCATATCCAGCATGGATATGCTGGAAAAAGGGATGATTTACACCCTGGGATGGACAGAGTGGGACAGTGAGAGATTTTTTCATGCTACTGTGAATGATGTGCAGTTTAAAAATACAAATTGTTTATTTCTGGAATTTTTCACTTAATATTTTTGGACGGTGGTTGACTGCAGGTTACTGAGATTGCAGGTAACTGAAACCATGGAAACAATTCCAGTAGCCATGGGACTTGAATTAGACACACAGATAAGGGAGGACTACTGTGTGTCTAAT
Organism: Furipterus horrens; assembly: GCF_987537825.1. Classification (NCBI taxonomy): domain Eukaryota; kingdom Metazoa; phylum Chordata; class Mammalia; order Chiroptera; family Furipteridae; genus Furipterus; species Furipterus horrens. The sequence continues at coordinate 155,922,365 of NW_028327173.1, forward strand.
TCAAGTGCCATGGCTACCAGAATGGAGGTCCTTCTCCTACCCTCACTTGCTTTCGTATTAAAACAATGTTCTTGTTTGATGACTTCTGACTTGACCTGTAGGAGACAAACTCATCTGACTGACCTGAAAGGTAGGAGATGTTGGGACTTGAGAGAGTGAGAAGGTATGAAAAGGGAACTAGAATTCTGATTAACTAGAATTATGTGAAGGAGGGCCACATAGTGTTACAGACCCCAGGAGGATGGTGGCATGGACTTGGACTTAGAGTAATGCCAATCTGCTCTACTGATTTTAGTTAGAGCTTTGAGAGGCAAGGGGACACTTATCTCTTCTTACATAGATTTGCAGACTTTTCATCAGGAGAGTTAGCTCAAGGATGGAAAATTGACTGTTCTCATCTCTTGAGTTTGTAGCAAACATCACTGGTCTCTTACAGACTTCTTCCATGCTATGTGTTTCAGTCAGCCATTGCCAGTTGATTCTTGAGGTAAAATCAGTTTGTCTTCATTGTTTCTTGACTCATGGGCCATGAAATCATGATTATTATAGATCGCTGAATCAGAGTTTGAGCCATCCCTGTATTTGAGAATATCTTACTTTCTATAGGACAACTCTAGGAACTAAAAATATAGCTAGGTTTCTTACTGTTTTTAGTTTGTGCAGTTCTGTACTCTAGTATTCTGAAATCTAAAAAGTTTGTAGAATTTTTCACAATTGACTTTTTTCTTTTTTTATGAGAGAGGAAGTGAGATAGAGAAGGAGTGATCGATTTGTTGCTCCATTTATTTATGCATTCATTGGTTGATTCTTGTATGTGCCCTGACTGGGGATCAAACCCATAACCTTGGTGTATCAGGATGATGATCTATCCAATTGAGCTACCTGGCCACGGCTACGATTGACTTTTTTAATGTTCTTTCTTTTTCTGATTTCATGTGTTTTTAATGAGAAATAATATTTAGCTATTAGTTCAAAGTTACATAGCTGGCAGAATTTCAGGGCTTAAATTTTATTCATCTTGGATTCTTTTTATCTATGCTTTATAGATAGAACTTTAGCAAGTTAGTAAATTGCTCATTTGAAATTATATAAAAATGTTTAAAACTCATCACCAGAAAAAATTTTCTTTTTCTTTTGTTATAATATTTTATTTTCTAGCTAGGAAAAGCAGACACCGTCTCTCACAAGTTCAGAAGGAAATCAAAAGTCAAGGAAACCAAAAGTGGAGAAACAACCAGTGCTCATAATATGACCTGTTCTTCCTTTAGTTCTTCATCAAATGTGACTTATGAAGAAGATTATTATTTGGATAATTTGCAGGATGGAGAAGACAGAGAACTAAAGAAATTTACTCTTAGTTCAGAACTTTTGGATTCTGAAACATTCACAGAACTGCCCTTGGCTGAGAAACTCTCAAATTACAGGCACTCAATACCGTCTTTGTTTGCTGATAACAATATGGAAGTTTTTCACCCTCCTCAATCCACTGCAGCCTCAGTTGCCAATGAAATCTCTTTAGCTTCTTCTTTGCTGGAAGAAACTGCTGAACACATGCATTCAGATCTTATGGAGGTCTGTAATAATGAAACCATATCAGTGTCTTCTTACAAAATTTGGAAAGATGATTGTTTATTGATGGTGTGGTTAGTTTCCAATAAAAGCGGTTCAGAATTGAAAAGTACTAACTTAGAAATTGCTCCTGCAGAAAACTTCAAGGTAAGACAATGAATGGTTCATTATTTCTGCCTTAAATGTACAGTGCTTACTTAGTGTTTCTGCTGTTGGCTCTTCTGATGGTTTATACATTTCTTTCACCTTTAGCAAAAAAGGTAAAAGATGTTCCAGATTTTTTGCTATTTTGAGTAGGGATGAATTATTCAAAAGAGACAGGGAAATATAATGAAGATTGTACTGGGGAAAACCATAAATACAGGGTGATGCAAAAGTCAGTGTACAGTGGTGAGTACAAAACATAGAGTTTACTCTTATATTATTAATTAATTATTGTATTATTTTTCATATGAACAACTGTAAACCTACTTTTGTCCTACCCTGTATAAAGTGAGTTTCGATAGAGCACAGTAGCTAGGAATATAGACTCTTGCCTCAGACTGCTTGGCTTTGAATCTTGCTTCTGATGCTTATTAGTTGTATTACATGGTCAAGGTATATACCTGCTTTGTGCCTCAGGTTCCTCGTGGTTAAAGTGAAGATATTAATAGTGTGTGCCTTTGCACTGTGCTGAATGCTCAGGCATCAATTGTTTCTGCCCTGGCTCTTAAGATTGTGTTATTGTGTGGATGTCCTTGGTGGAGTTGTCATGAGATTTGACCAGTAAATCAGCATTCCACAAAACTGACCCAGTTTCTTTTATGAGCTTGAATGTGTGGAAAGGGATATTAACCTGACCCTGACAAGGGCAGAAGTTCCCGACTCTTGATGTGCATTAGAATTACCTGTGGAACTTAAAACACAACAAAACTGAATTCAGTTGCCTGAGCTCTACCTCCAGAGCTTGAGTAAGGGTAGAGAATGAGAAGGGAAGACACTTATATATATGTATTTTTTACCTTTCCTAGCTTTAAAAATCTGGTGCTAGCCAGGATTGTGAGCCACTGGAGTTTAATAATCTTTTTTTGTTTTGTTTTTAAATTATACAGAGGTTTTCATTATAATAATATATGTTACAGATTTTTGACCTGTGTACTATTATTTTTTAATTATCTGTGCTAGTGAATTTTTCTCAGATGAAGTTGTCAGTCATCTTCATAATGTGGTTTGTTATTATCATCTCGCAATATTATACTTTTATACCGCTTCAGGTAAGTAGAAAATTGTATTCAGATGATAGTCTGTATTGATTTTTTCTTCAATACTTTTTATTGCTTTTATTTACAGATCACTGAGCAATCTGGATGCTGTTTGCCTATAACAGAAGCAGAGAACATCAAAAACTTTCAATATAGTGTGCAGATGGAAAAACCTTTTACAGAAGGGAATCTTTCTGGTTTTATAAATTATCAAATGATGGATGCTCATGTTGTTCAGCTCGACTTTTCAGTACACTTATCACTGTTAGACTTCGTTAGGTAAATATTTTCTGGAATGTTAATTCAGGTTATTCATTCATCCAGCAAATATTTATTGGGCCTCTTCTCTGGACAGAAGTACTGCTGGTTGCTGGGGAGTATAGCAGTTCACAGCTTGACACAGCCCTATTTTTAGGGAGTCTCCAGCCTAGCGAGGGGATGTTGAACAATTATATAAATGCATACATAATTGTGAATTGTGCTTTGAAGAGAAAGTAAGTAGTACAATGTTTGATTATAATATGGGACCTGATTTAGCTTGGGGTTGGTTAGTGATCCTGGAAAACTTCTGCGGGAAACTGACATTAAAGTAATGTTTAAACTAAAATAACTTTAAAGATTCTGCATGCCTTTTTAAAAAGCTTTTAAAATTTCTCTTGTGTATTTGATTTATTTGATTAATTTTTTCATAAAGTCTGCTAAGTTTTAGAGAGCTGCAAGAAAATTATTCAAAGTTATTTAACTTTTATTAGACATACAGTAAGTATTCAGTTTTGTACGAGGCATTGTACAGTGTTACCAAAATTATTGAAAACAACCTCTTAACTCTTCTCCTCTCATTTAGTGTAACAAATATATTGTACTGTCGTCAAACATTTTTTAAAAAATGAAGACTGCTTGAACCAGTAGTGCAGATTACCAGTTATTTGTAAAATTTTAAAATTGCCACACATCCACTTGTGTTACACTACTACAATTTTTATCTGCTTTTTAAAATTTTTTAGTAAGAATGCGTCTATTAATCTGTCAAAGAGTATTTATACCCATGTTTTATTTAAGAAAAACTTACATTTTTTGACTATGATGTATCTTCCATGGTAAGCATTCATAACCTGAAGAAGCACAATATATATAACGCAGTTCTGTGCATATTAATAAAATGCTCTGTATCTTTAAAAATATTTTCCTAATTATAAAATCAACATATACATATTTAAAAAATTCAAATGCTGTAGAAAAATATAAGTGGAATATAAAAGTTCCTTGAGATACCACAGTGTTAATTAACTATTTGATGTTTAGTCTCATGAACCATTTTAAAAACAACATTTGCTAAAATCCTTTCTCTTGGTCTGATTTACTTAAGGTGCTGGGTCTTTATATTCATACTGTTGTATATGACTTTGATAGAGAGTCTTATTATCCCCAAATATGAAGTGTACATGAAAGAAATGTTTTATATTCTATTTGAGTGATTCATGAAATTTCTGAGTAAAATTATACTGAAATCACAAATACTCAGAAAAAGAGAGAACTAGGTGATTTATTGAAGAAACATTTGTACTTTGAAAACATGTCTTGCTTTCATTATTTTCATCAGGTTTGAGCATGATAGTTAGCGTCCCCATCATATTTGGCTTAAAAACAAATTTTATGGGACCCAGATTTACAATGATTGTTTTATTCCCATGAGTGATTTGAAATGTCTTTATTTGTTTAGAATCATTTCATTCTTTTGGACATCCATCTAATTTTAAGAATTATTTTCAGACCATTAAAAATCTCAACTGAAGACTTTGGGAAACTCTGGTTATCCTTCGCCAATGATGTGAAGCAAAATGTAAAAATATCAGAATCTCAAGCTGCTCTGCCTTCTGCCCTAGAGACACTGCAACAGAAACTGAGACTTCATGTTGTTGACATTATAGGTTTGTAGAGTTATGGAAAAGCACTCCTGTTTATAAGGGCTTTCTCACAATCAGAGCACAAGTCAGCTCTTACAAGTGCCAGATTTCTTAGCGCTATGTTGCCTATTATTATCTTTTAGATTATCATTAAATACTCTTTGTGGTAAAATATACATAACAGAATTTACCGTTTAACCACTTCTAATCATTCAGTGTAGTAGCATTAAGTATATTCATGTTGTTGTGCAGCCATCGCCACCGTCACCCCCCAGTTGTTTCTTCTCCCCTAAAACTGTACCTGTTAAACATTAACTCATTCCCTTTCCTTCTCCAGCCCCTGACACTCACCGTCCCATTTGCTGTCTCTATGAATTTGACTACGCTAGGTGCCTCACATAAGTGGCATTATTTAATATTTGCCCTTTTGTAACTGGCTTATTTCACATAGCATGATGTCTCCCAGCTTCATCACTGTTGTAGCGCGTGTCAGAGTTTCCTAGTGAGGACTGTTCCATTGTATGAATGTACCACATTACGTTGATCCGTTCATCTGTTGATGGACACCTGGGTTACTTCCACTTTTTGCTGTTGTGACCAACGCTGCTGTGAATATGGATGTACAGATACCTGTGTGCAAGTTCCTACTTTCAATTCTTGAGGTTATATGCCCAGAAATAGAATTGCTGGACCATACAGTAATTCTATACTTAATTTTTGGAGAACTTGTCATATTGTTTTTCCCAGCAAGTGCACCATATACATTTTCACCAGCAGTGTACAGGGTTCAAATTTCTCTGTGTCCTCAATAACACTTGCTATTTATTTATTTTGATAATTGACATTTTCATGGATGTGAAGTATTCCTTTGTGGTTTTGATTTGCAATTCCTTAATGACCAGTGCTGTTGAATATCTTCCCGTATGCTTATTGGTCACTTGTATATCTTTTTTGTAGAAATGTCTATTGAAGTTATTTTGTATTAAAGAATTTTTATTTATTATTTATTTTGTAGGCAATGAAGGGCTCTTGGCCTGTCAGCTGCTCCCATCCATCCCCTGTTTGCTGCATTTCCGAGTTCATGGTGATGTATTAGCTCTATGGTTCAGATCCTCCTGTTCCAGTCTTCCTGACTATTTATTGTATCAGTGTCAAAAGGTGATGGAGGGCTCCTAGCAGAAGCTCTTATATTTTACTCCATCAAAATAAATGGTTTACATAGATAAACTTATTTACCAAAGTAAAAAAGAACTCATGGTACTTCTAATGAAAATGGGCATAATTGCAAATCATGGTTTTATGTGTTTCCTTTATGATTTCTGATCAAGAAAGGTCCCCAAGAAACTGTATCCCTAACCTTTTACTCAGGATTGTACAGTATGTTTGGGTCCTAAAGAGTGACCTAAGCTAATGTTATAAACTGCTAATGATTTATATATCACTTAGTGTAGAGGGACTGAAAATATTTATTTTGTTATAAGTAATTTTATAGCAAATTTACTCTAGTGCTAGCTGATTTGTAAGAAAGCCAGGTCTGAGTTCTCTGCATTAATGGAGGGGAGACATGGAATTGATCACCCTAAACCTAATTCATATTTGGCTTTGGAATGCAGCGTATGCTTTTTGGTATGCAAGTCATTATTTTTAATTATGTTTTGCTTAGATCAGTGTTGAACTAAGTTGGCACAGCACACACTTAGTTCAAGAGATACGTGACCATGCTGGATATTGGGACGTCCAATCTGTAATACAGTTTTTATTATAAATAACTTGTTATATATAATTGCAGATAATTTGGCCACAAAATTTGTCTTTTCCATTTGCATTTATTTTTAAAACAAAAAGTGAATCACTGTAGTTGTAAGTTAAAAACTCAGAGCCATTTACAAAATATTATCACATAGAAACAAAATCCACAAGAACACACAGTACTAAAGCAATCATATAAAAGGGCTTTTTAGTTGTGGTAAATATCTTAGCCAATTACTACTTTGGGTCTTTTAGAAAGTTAAAATTTGTGATTAGAGTATAAATGGCAAAATCATTTTTTCCTGGCCTTTAAATCCACTAGTACTCAGTGAAAGCAGCCAAAAACAGTGAGTAAGTATACCATAAAGATTCTTCAGTAAAATATATCATTCTTAGGTTATAGTTGTGCCTACGTGCCTCTGTCAGAACTATTATCAGTCTAATAAGAATGATGGACCAGAATCTTGAGATTGTACATTAATGTTAAAAACTGATATTGCATTTTATAAAACCTTATGGTGCTGTGAAAATACTTACTATTTTACTTTTTCTGACACTTCACCATGGAGACTCTTCAGATATTATAGCTTTAAGTCATTGCAGTTAATACTCTGGTTAATTGGTACTTTTTATCACCTTGGTGTGGAATTCTGGTTTTAGGTTATCTCAGTAATCATAGCTGATCTGACAGATGCTAAGGGGATTTCCCCAGAGTTGATAGATTTCATTAGTCATTTGTGTTTACTGTATTCCTTCCTAAAACACAAAGCAGTATTTTTTAAAGTTAATTTTTAAGTTATTCATTTAAAAAATGTAATTCGTACCTTGTTACTTTAATGCTTTTAAAAACACAGTAAAACCTTGCTATAAGAGCAATGAAAAGTGACTGGAATTTCCTGTGTAGGCTTCTGCTTTTAAACAGAAGATGAGATTCATGCTCGCACTCCCAGCAGTGCCAGGGTGAAGGGGATGTGCGGCCTCTGCAGGTATGGCGGACACAGGTAGCTGGACTGGGCAGCCTCCTCTTTATTCCTGCCTCTGTCAGCAACACCCCCACCTGATTCTGCTGTTACTCTGACAAAGAGATAGGAAGTACCCTCTCACTTTTCATAGGGGTGCAGCATATGGCAGAAGAGGTGCCCCCAATTTTTTTGTGTCCTTACCTCCGTGGTTTGCATTGCCACCAAGGCTGGGTTGAGTGTAGAGGAATGGATGTGTGGAATCCAGCAAGCCCGTGGACAGCTTATCTGGGAGAGAGCACACTGAGCTGCTGCTTTGCTACAAGGGTGTTCATGAGTGGCTGCAGCAGCTGTCACAAGAGACATGCTTTGCCTATAGAGTTATCTAATGGTGGGGGACGTGTAATGATAGGTTAGGGCTAGGAACATGATTTTGGGTCTTCTAGAGGGAATGTGTGTTCTTTCTAAACCCACTAAATAGAAAGGGTTACAGAATTTCTACTGAATTGTTCAGTAGAATGTTTACAATTTTTGTATTTATGTTTTTATAAACAACAACAGTAGGAAAGAACTTTGAAGAAGTATATATTCTGCCTAAACTAATTAATGTTTTAAGTTCTAAATCAGATATCACCAACTTCTTTTGCATTGTAGGAGATGTGACTGTAAACTCAGGAGAATGATTACTGTTGGTGTATCGTCTTCTTACCTTATAGTCATAATTTAGTCAAGTGAAGGGGCATCATCTGGAATAAGAGCTGGGGGTGGGGTTATGAGCTGTTGAGTTCTGTGTCAGGCATCTTTGCTGAGAACGCAGATAGCAGCAAGTGTGAATCTGGGGAGAATAAAGGAAAGACAACAAAGTCTTAAGAGTAGGTGGAAAAAGAAGGATCAGGCTTCCACTAGAGTAGTGCCGGTGGAGGCAGGTGGATCAGGCTCAGGGGGAAGTAGGCCCAAATAAGGGTCCTAAAAAACTGGAGATAGCAGCTGAACAGTTACCAAGTGCTATGTGCCAAGCATGCCAACCACAGTGAGTGCTCTGCAGAGGGGCATTATTTTAAACAATACTCTTCTTTCATCTACCAAAACAGTGTGGTAAAAATGCAGTATTTTTTTTTCTTTATTTCATGTCAATATTTTAAAATATTGAGCTATTTGTCTTAATTTTTTTTTAGATAAATGTGATCTTTGTCTCATAATTTTGAGCCACTAAAGTGCACTGAACTTATTCACATGTCTTTAAGGTATTTTGCTGTGTTAAAATTTTAGGAGGGAAAAATGCAAATGAATAACAACTTCACAAGCATTAATTATCTTCTTTTGAAGCTGAATTCTGTAATTTGAAATAATTTAGTTAAATATGTAATAAATGCAAAGTGATCTATACTGTTCTTTGGTCTATACATTCTTTATTATCTAAATAGCTGAATAATAAGTAGTACTATTCAGTCATTTGATAAGCATTAGCTAAAGAGTAGAAACAGTTGGAATGAGATGAAAAGAGTAATTTACTCAATAAGTCCCATAAGAATCTGGACTAATTGGTTATTAAAAATAAAGATACTGCTGTTTTATATTAGGTTCTGAGATAAGTGTGTGGGCTTCAGACAGGTTAGAATGTGGATTGATCCTCAGGTGCCTGTCCGTATCCCCTGCTTTCATTCTAGCCTGACCAGAGCATTCCAGAGTTCCATTTCTTTATTTTTTTAAAGTATGTTTGATTGATTTTACTGTTACAGTTGTCACAATTTTTCCCTCCTTTTCCCCCTCTGCCCGATATCTACCTACCCTTCAGCAATCCCTTCAACCCTCAGTTCATGCCCATGGGTCGTGCATGTAAGTTCTTTGGTTTCTCCATTTCCCATACTATTCTTAACATCCCCCTATTTTGTTCCTACCAATTGTGCTTCTTACTCCCTGCACCATTCTCTCTCTTCCCCCTCCCAGCTTATATAATGTGATTATGGATAGAAATTATGACTTTTAGGAGGGGGACTTTTCTGAGTTATGGCAGATGTCCATAAAGTTTTACTGGTCTAGAAAAACTTGTGTTGGGACAGAAAA